>NC_084599.1:6482124-6697124 GCF_033807715.1 Cololabis saira | reverse complement strand
CACCATCCCCAGAACTAACCATCATCCACGTGAACTGACCATCATCCCACAGAACTGACCACCAAACCCCAGAACTGACCATCATCCATGTGAACTGACCATCATCCATGTGAACTGACCATCATCCATGTGAACTGACCATCATCCATGTAAATGAGCCATCACCCCAACGAACTGACCATCATCCACTTGAACTGACCACTATCTCTCAGAACTGACCATCATCCAACACAACTGATCAAAATCTGACAAAACTGACCATCATCCCCCAGAACTGACCATTATCCACCTGAACTGACATTTATCCACCTGAACCGACCACCATTCGACACAACTAACCATCATCCATCGGAATTCCCCATCATTCCCTTGAACTGACCATCATCCAGCAGAAATAACCATCATCCAGTAGAACTGACCATCATCCAGCAGAAATAACCATCATCCAGTAGAACTGACCATCATCCAGCAGAAATAACCATCATCCAGTAGAACTGACCATCATCCATCAGAAATAACCATCGTCCATCAGAAATAACCATCATCCAGCAGAACTGACCATCATCCAGCAGAAATAACCATCATCCAGCAGAAATAACCATCATCCAGCAGAACTGACCATCATCCAGCAGAAATAACCATCATCCAGCAGAAATAACCATCATCCAGTAGAACTGACCATCATCCAGTAGAACTGACCATCATCCAGCAGAAATAACCATCATTCATCAGAAATAACCATCATCCAGCAGAACTGACCATCATCCAGCAGAACTGACCATCATCCAGCAGAACTGACCATCATCCAGTAGAACTGACCATCATCCAGCAGAAATAACCATCATCCAGCAGAACTGACCATCATCCAGCAGAACTGACCATCATCCAGTAGAACTGACCATCATCCAGCAGAAATAACCATCATCCAGCAGAACTGACCATCATCCAGCAGAACTGACCATCATCCAGTAGAAATAACCATCATCCAGTAGAACTGACCATCATCCATCAGAAATAACCATCGTCCATCAGAAATAACCATCATCCAGCAGAACTGACCATCATCCAGCAGAAATAACCATCATCCAGCAGAACTGACCATCATCCAGTAGAACTGACCATCATCCAGCAGAAATAACCATCATCCATCAGAAATAACCATCGTCCATCAGAAATAACCATCATCCAGTAGAACTGACCATCATCCAGCAGAAATAACCATCATCCAGCAGAAATAACCATCATCCAGCAGAAATAACCATCATCCAGTAGAACTGACCATCATCCATCAGAAATAACCATCGTCCATCAGAAATAACCATCATCCAGCAGAACTGACCATCATCCAGCAGAAATAACCATCGTCCATCAGAAATAACCATCATCCAGCAGAACTGACCATCATCCAGCAGAAATAACCATCATCCAGCAGAAATAACCATCATCCAGCAGAACTGACCATCATCCAGCAGAACTGACCATCATCCAGTAGAAATAACCATCATCCAGCAGAACTGACCATCATCCAGCAGAAATAACCATCATCCAGCAGAACTGACCATCATCCAGCAGAAATAACCATCATCCAGTAGAACTGACCATCATCCATCAGAAATAACCATCGTCCATCAGAAATAACCATCATCCAGCAGAACTGACCATCATCCAGCAGAAATAACCATCATCCAGCAGAACTGACCATCATCCAGCAGAAATAACCATCATCCAGCAGAACTGACCATCATCCAGCAGAAATAACCATCATCCAGCAGAACTGACCATCATCCAGCAGAAATAACCATCATCCAGTAGAACTGACCATCATCCAGTAGAACTGACCATCATCCAGCAGAAATAACCATCATCCAGTAGAACTGACCATCATCCAGTAGAACTGACCATCATCCAGCAGAAATAACCATCATCCATCAGAAATAACCATCGTCCATCAGAAATAACCATCATCCAGCAGAACTGACCATCATCCAGCAGAAATAACCATCATCCAGCAGAACTGACCATCATCAGCAGAAATAACCATCATCCAGCAGAAATAACCATCATCCAGTAGAACTGACCATCATCCATCAGAAATAACCATCGTCCATCAGAAATAACCATCATCCAGCAGAACTGACCATCGTCCATCAGAAATAACCATCATCCAGCAGAACTGACCATCATCCAGCAGAAATAACCATCATCCAGCAGAAATAACCATCATCCAGCAGAAATAACCATCATCCAGTAGAACTGACCATCATCCAGCAGAAATAACCATCATCCAGCAGAACTGACCATCATCCAGCAGAACTGACCATCATCCAGTAGAAATAACCATCATCCAGTAGAAATAACCATCATCCAGCAGAAATAACCATCATCCAGCAGAACTGACCATCATCCATCAGAAATAACCATCATCCAGCAGAACTGACCATCATCCAGTAGAAATAACCATCATCCAGCAGAACTGACCATCATTCAGCAGAAATAACCATCATCCAGCAGAACTGACCATCATCCAGCAGAAATAACCATCATCCAGCAGAAATAACCATCATCCAGCAGAAATAACCATCATCCAGTAGAACTGACCATCATCCATCAGAAATAACCATCGTCCATCAGAAATAACCATCATCCAGCAGAACTGACCATCATCCAGCAGAAATAACCATCATCCAGCAGAACTGACCATCATCCAGCAGAAATAACCATCATCCAGCAGAACTGACCATCATCCAGCAGAAATAACCATCATCCAGTAGAACTGACCATCATCCATCAGAAATAACCATCGTCCATCAGAAATAACCATCATCCAGCAGAACTGACCATCATCCAGCAGAAATAACCATCATCCAGCAGAACTGACCATCATCCAGCAGAAATAACCATCATCCAGCAGAACTGACCATCATCCAGCAGAAATAACCATCATCCAGCAGAACTGACCATCATCCAGCAGAAATAACCATCATCCAGTAGAACTGACCATCATCCAGTAGAACTGACCATCATCCAGCAGAAATAACCATCATCCAGTAGAACTGACCATCATCCAGTAGAACTGACCATCATCCAGCAGAAATAACCATCATCCATCAGAAATAACCATCGTCCATCAGAAATAACCATCATCCAGCAGAACTGACCATCATCCAGCAGAAATAACCATCATCCAGCAGAACTGACCATCATCAGCAGAAATAACCATCATCCAGCAGAAATAACCATCATCCAGTAGAACTGACCATCATCCATCAGAAATAACCATCGTCCATCAGAAATAACCATCATCCAGCAGAACTGACCATCGTCCATCAGAAATAACCATCATCCAGCAGAACTGACCATCATCCAGCAGAAATAACCATCATCCAGCAGAAATAACCATCATCCAGCAGAAATAACCATCATCCAGTAGAACTGACCATCATCCAGCAGAAATAACCATCATCCAGCAGAACTGACCATCATCCAGCAGAACTGACCATCATCCAGTAGAAATAACCATCATCCAGTAGAAATAACCATCATCCAGCAGAAATAACCATCATCCAGCAGAACTGACCATCATCCATCAGAAATAACCATCATCCAGCAGAACTGACCATCATCCAGTAGAAATAACCATCATCCAGCAGAACTGACCATCATTCAGCAGAAATAACCATCATCCAGCAGAACTGACCATCATCCATCAGAAATAACCATCATCCAGCAGAACTGACCATCATCCAGCAGAAATAACCATCATCCAGCAGAACTGACCATCATCCAGCAGAACTGACCATCATCCAGTAGAAATAACCATCATCCAGCAGAACTGACCATCATCCAGTAGAAATAACCATCATCCAGCAGAACTGACCATCATCCAGTAGAAATAACCATCATCCAGCAGAACTGACCATCATCCAGTAGAAATAACCATCATCCATCAGAAATAACCATCATCCAGCAGAAATAACCATCATCCAGTAGAACTGACCATCATCCAGTAGAAATAACCATCATCCATCAGAAATAACCATCATCCAGCAGAAATAACCATCATCCAGCAGAAATAACTATCATCCAGCATAACTGACCATCATCCAGTAGAACTGACCATCATTCAGCAGAACTGGTCAGTATGGTCTGGATCCAGACCCTGGTGGTCAGTAGAGGAACTGCAGGTCTGGATCAGACCCTGGTGGTCAGTAGAGGAACTGGAGATTCCTTCACATCATTTGTTTTACAAAACCAGATCTTCAACATAACAAAACAGCAACACTTACAGAAACATAAACTGCTGCAAAGGCCGACAGAGTTGCATGCTGGGAAGGGAACGTCCTCCTGTTAGGAAACACAAAATACAAATTGCTTATTACAAACTTCTTCTTAACAACAAGGCGAGCGTGGCGTGATTCAGGCACCTGGCTGCTGTGATGGCGTGCTGGTCGTGCCCCGAGCAGATGTCTTTGGTGATGTAAGCGTTTCTGTTGCATGACACGCCTGCCAGAGTGTAGTTGGGTTTACAGACGGTGAGGAAGAAGGGGGCGTGGTAACCCGTGGACAGCTGGATGATGTCAGTGAGCAGCGCCGTAGCACACAGCCCGAATACATGCACACCTGTGTCGACAGACAGGGGTCATTCCACGTAAGGACAAGTGAGGGGGGGGACAGGGAAGGGGTCAACAGGTGTGTGCCTCCGTACCTACGAAGCGGACCGTCCTCCTCAGGAAGGAGTTGAAGCTGCAGCCTCCAGCCATGATGCTGCCTTCAGCTCTGCGGAGCTTGAGACGGGACTGAAGACAGTAGATGAATCCTTCCACCAGCATGATCTGGCAACAAAAACACACCAACCCCACATGACTTAGCTGAGGCTAGCTGAGTTAGCTGAGGCTAGCTGTGCAAGCCATAGCTGGTAAGTGGTAACTTGCAGTAACTATGAACTATGAACCTATTATGAAAAACAGGTTTTCTCTTGCTTTAACATATATAAAGTGGTCTCCCCTCAGCCTGCCAACTCAGACAAGGAGGAAAGCAACCAAATTCTGCAGTGTCTGTACAGCCGCCCGGATGAGCCGTCCAGTGTGATGTGGATCTACGAGCCAATAAGATTCTGCTCCCTTTCGTTAAGCAACAAAAATTCAAACCACGCCCACAACTAAACGGCGCGTCCTTCATAACTGCATGCGAGCGTCCGACTATCATAGCACTGCGTGACATCGGACACTCTCTGTCCATCTCCCTCCAGCATCTGCCACTTTATTGAGGTTTTTGTAGTGAAATGAGGAGGAATCATAGAGATAACTTCTCATTTCAACTAACTGGATCAGCCGTTCCTCATCATGACTGTTTCCTACAGCGCTTTCAACCGGCTTTCAACGCGAGCGACAGGAAGAGAATAGAAGCAGGGTGTCCGACAAATGTTCAGCTCTAAACGGCGCGCCGCGTCGTGCTGCGCAGCACTGCGTTGCTGCGGCCAGTTAGGACAGTCCAATAGAAAATAAAGCAATGGAATTGATTTTGTCGCTGACGCTCGCTCGCATTGCATGCAGTTATGACACAGTGTTTTTTGGTAGTGGTGTATCGCGTCATTCAGGCAGCCAATCAGCACAGAGCCTCATTATCATAGCCCCGCCCACTCAGAATCCTGCATAGATAATGAGGTTAGAGAATGGGAAGATAAAGACATGGCTCAGAGGCTGAATTTCTCATTTATTTAGCAAAAACAATCAAAAGCTTGTTTTTAAGACATTCAAGGCCTGTTTAAAATAGGTATTAGATGCCATAATAGGTCCCCTTTAAAATTGTTTGAAAAAGTTTGTTCTTTCCAATGGTTCCTGTTTTCCTCCTACTCTAAGCGTCATCGTGCGGCTCACGCTCAAGCTATGTCAGATAGCTAGGTTCGTCTAGCTAGCTCAACTTAAATTTGACTCTCAGAATGGAAAAAAAATTGTCTGTTTTCTTCTTAAAGTGTAACAGACTGAAGTGTTACTAGGATCCTCTTAAAGGTTTATTGAGGAGGGGCCCCACACCAGCTCCCAGACCGGGAGAAGAGGCCCTGCTCCCCACAGAGTTCTCCCTAAATTAAGTTACAATAATGATAACAAATGGAAACTGAATGCGTACATGTTTTACAGTAGTTATTCAATTCAACACAAGAAAGTAAATTGGTGTGGTAAAAGTCAGGTGGACCAGGTGATATTGATTTATTCAGCGGCAGAACATTTTCTTCCATTTCTCTCACTTTTATGTCTTTTCTGCTGTGGTGGCAGTGAGAGTAAGAGCATCACAACTCCAGGTGAAACCGTCAGTGGATTGAGTATTAGTGTTGTAATTGTGAATATTGATTTCCCCTCTTTCATTTGATTATTGATCTGTCTTTTCAATGTCTATGACTCTTTATTTGTGGACGAGCAGTGGATGAAGCTGTGAAGACGAGGACTGTTTTAATTAATTTTATCCGTGACTCCAAGTCGCCCGTCAGATGAGGACTAAAAAAGACCTTTGTGGCTCCAACGCAGCCACCAACCATCCGTCATGTTTCACGGGGAGGAGGACGTCTCCGAACTCAACAGTAACTTGTGAAGGAGTAATGATTGGACTTGTATATAAATACGCATGTTTACACATAAATTAATTGTACAACTGCATTAATTTAATCTAAGACTTAAATCTGACGGATGTTTGGAGCGGTGGTTCTCAGACGACGTGTAAATGTGTTTAGGTTGCGGGCCGCTCGGTGGCGCAGTGGGTTAAGCAGCAGCTCATATACTGAGGCTACAGTCCTCCTGCAGCGGTCGCAGGTTCCAATCCCGGCCTGCGCACCTTTGCTGCATGTCATCCCCGATCTCTCTCTCTACCCCTTTCATATCTGCAGCTTGAATAAAGGGCCACTAGAGCCCAAAAAAAAAAAAATGTGTTTAGGTTGCATCATTAATCGATCAGCGTTTGACATTTCAGATGAAGGGACCTGGAATGGTTGCTGTTTGTGTCTCTGCCTTTTCTCGTGTCTGTTTCTTTGTTTTTTCTCTTACAGATTTCAAAGGCTTGTGTACCCGTTGTGCGTTTCCCTGTGTTTTTGTCGTTTCAGACTAGCAGCGGATGTCACCCCTCATATATTAAAATTATAACAATTAAAATTTTAATGTTTTTACCAACTTGGTATTAAGCATTAATATATGTGCAGACAAAAAAAAAGATTAAATAAGACTTGGAACTTGCAACGTTGAAAAACTAAACATGTATTAACGTGCCATCAGTTTATGATGTGTATAACACCTGTCTGACATCGTGTGAAACATATTTCACAGCCTCCATAATCCACATTTTATTGCTTTACAATGAAGTTTAGTCTAGTTGCTAAAAATACAGCCAGAAGTTATTTATACTTGAGTTTTTGTTCTCTCTGGTAGCTTCATGTGGAGGCTGTAAAAAATATTGCTCTACTTTGTGGGTTGACATATTTCGAACCTTATTTAGAGCTTTTAATACCCAGTAGTGTGGTGACACTTTTTATTCTTTTTTTTTTTTTTTGCTCTGTCTTATGATTGTATAATATATTTCTGTATGTTTTATTCTGTAAAGCACTTTGGCTCACTTAGTGGTGGCTGTAAAGTGCTATATAACTAAAGTACATTTACATTTACATTAGGGCTGGGCGATTTTGGACAAAAATAAAATCCAGATTTTTTTCTCTGAAAACCCGATTTTCGATTTCGATTTCGATTTTTTTGGTAAAACTACAAAAGACAATGGAATAAATTGTTTCAAAGATTTTATCTTTATTTTTAAAGAAAAATAGCAAACAAATTTCCCTATTGGGAATGAAGTGCAATTGAAAGATACTGTAAATCCTCCTTGAGTTTAGTAAAGTGACAACATTTACAATTTTCTTGACCAAACAAGACTAGACGCATGCAGCCAGCTGCAAAAAAGGAAAATCGATTTTCCGATTTTCTTTTTTTTAACATCGTCTTGATTAATAAATCCGATTTAGATTTAAAATCGATTAATCGCACAGCCCTAATTTACATATAAATAAAATCAAATTGAATTGAATTGAATGGAAGTGGGGGTTACCGAGGCGGCGGGGCCGGCGAAGGCGAGGCTCAGCAGCATCAGCAGGGGGATCAGCTCGTCCCCGCCGTCCACGTACGGCATGCTGAGGTCCCGGTCGTGGCAGCGGAAGCCCACCTGAGCGGGCCGCACCACGTCGGTCAGCTCCAGGAAGTAGAGAGACACCATGGACGACGCCACGATGGGCAGCTGCGGCGGACCAGGACATCCACATGTGCACCAACAACAGGACAGAAACGTACGCGTGAAGCAAACGTGCCTGAAGAAGCAGAAACTACAACCTGAGAGTTTTATTCAGCAGGATTTTAATTTATGTGTTTAATGCATCTAAAAATGTCGGCTAAAGAAGTGAAAGTATATCAGACACTTGGTGTGTTTTGGGCGGATGAAGTATTGAAGTGGTGTGTTTTGTTTCTCACCTCCACGAAGTAGAAGCACGGCAGCAGGGTCAGGCTGTCCTTCGCCGGTTTCTTCTTCATCTTGTCTGAAGAGGAAAAGCTTGTCATCATCATCCTCATCCACCTGCAACACACAGCAGCGTCACCATAGCAACCAGAGGTCATGTGATCCCTGCTGACAGTTCTGGATGTTTTAACAACTTCAAACATTACAAACACCTGCGCTGTTCCCCACCTGCTCCAGAGGGCCCACACCTGCCCCAGAGGCCCCACACCTGCTCCAGAGGGCCCACACCTGCCCCAGAGGGCCCACACCTGCTCCAGAGGCCCCACACCTGCTCCGGAGGGGCCCACACCTGCTCCAGAGGGCCCCACACCTGCTCCAGAGAGGCCCACACCTGCTCCGGAGGGGCCCACACCTGCTCCAGAGGGCCCACACCTGCTCCGGAGGGGCCCACACCCGCGCTGTGTTCTCCACCTGCTCCAGAGGGCCCACACCTGCTCCAGAGGGGCCACACCTGCTCAAGAGGGGGCCCACACCTGCTCCAGAGGCCCCACACCTGCTCTAGAGGGGCCACACCTGCTCAAGAGGGGGCCCACACCTGCTCCGGAGGGGCCACACCTGCTCTAGAGGGGCCACACCTGCTCAAGAGGGGGCCCACACCTGCTCCAGAGGGGCCACACCTGCTCAAGAGGGGGCCCACACCTGCTCCAGAGGCCCCACACCTGCTCTAGAGGGGCCACACCTGCTCAAGAGGGGGCCCACACCTGCTCCAGAGGGGCCACACCTGCTCAAGAGGGCCCACACCTGCTCCAGAGGGCCCACATCTGCAACAAAGGCCCCACCTGCTCCAGAGGGCCCACACCTGCTCCAGAGGGCCCACACCTGCTCCAGAGGCCCCACACCTGCTCCAGAGGGGCCCACACCTGCTCCAGAGGGCCCACACCTGCTCCAGAGGCCCCACACCTGCTCCAGAGGCCCCACACCTGCTCCAGAGGGCCCACACCTGCTCCAGAGGGCCCACACCTGCTCCAGAGGCCCCACACCTGCTCCAGAGGCCCCACACCTGCTCCAGAGGGCCCACACCTGCTCCAGAGGTCCCACACCTGCTCCAGAGGGGCCCACACCTGCTCCAGAGAGGCCCACACCTGCTCCAGAGGTCCCACACCTGCTCCAGAGGGGCCCACACCTGCTCCAGAGAGGCCCACACCTGCTCCAGAGGGCCCACACCTGCTCCAGAGAGGCCCACACCTGCTCCAGAGAGGCCCACACCTGCTCCAGAGGGGCCCACACCTGCTCCAGAGGGCCCACACCTGCTCCAGAGGGCCCACACCTGCTCCAGAGGGGCCCACACCTGCTCCAGAGAGGCCCACACCTGCTCCAGAGGGCCCACACCTGCTCCAGAGGGCCCACACCTGCTCTGGAGGGGCCCCACACCTGCGCTGGGGCCAGTGGAAGGCCGTTACATTGAACACAGGATTGGCAGAAAATCAGACATCTTCTCATTCAGATCTTCTGGTTTTGACCCATGTCCCAGGGTGTCCCAGGGTGTCCCATCCTGCACCTTTCCTGGCCTGATCCTGGGGTCAGACGACTCCAGGATGAACAGGTGTTTGGAGGGGGCCAGGTCTCACACCTGTTTTTGGATCTGAAGCTTCAAACCAACCACAGAAATCGTTGAGCGTGTCTGGTAGAGAAGCATCACTGTCCTCCGTCTTCTGTCTGGTTTTATAATCCGCCAGCGCATGGATCCTCCACCACACCCGTCATCCATCTGGTGTCCCTGGTTTCTCGGAGACGGTCCTATATTTTCCCACATATGTGTGTCTTAGTACGTGCTGCTCCTGCCGGGCTGCATCCAGTCATCCAGGGCTTCGTGAAGGTCTTAGTCCAGGAAGTTCTCCCCACTACCGTCAACATGCACGCCCTGCGTGAACCTGGGAAGACCAGCCTTTAAATCCCCACAAGACTGCCTGGATGCTTAGGCCACGTTTACACGTAGCCGGGTATTTACAAAAACGGATATTTCCCCCTCTACGTTTTGAAAAAATACCATCATTTACACAAACCTGCATAAATAGCTGTTACGGTGCTATGAGCAGCCAAACCTACAGGGGGCAGTGTAACGAGAAGATAAAGTCATGCTAGCCAATCAGAATCCTGGAAAAAAAACATCAACAAATGACACGAGTAACTTCCAGTTACTTCCAAGATGAACGAGAGTCTTTCGTTTGGAGTTACTTTTAAGTGTAACGTTAGAATATAAAACAAGTAAAATACAAGAAAATATTGACGTGGCCAAACAAATTGTAAACACGGGTCGCACACATGACGCTGGTGACGTTTCTGTCTCATAATGTGACGTTCTGAAGCCTAAATGTCCGTTTCTCTCTATTTACAAGTAAACGTGAAGACGGAGTTTTTGCAAATCTCCACTTTGACCGGAGTTTTCAGAAATTATGGTTTTTGGAGACTTTGAGCTTCGTTTTCGTGTAAACGAACGGCCAAAACACATGAAAACACCACGTTTTTTTGCCACGTGTAAACGGGGCCTTAGACAGGAGTTCAGATATGGCATCATATATGTAGGATCTGCTGGACCAGGAACTGCAGGACCAGGACCTGCTGGACCAGGACCTGCTGGACCAGGACCTGCTGGACCAGGACCTGCTGGACCAGGACCTGCTGGACCAGGACCTGCTGGACCAGGACCTGCAGGACCAGGACCTGCAGGACCAGGACCTGCAGGACCAGGACCTGCAGGACCAGGACCTGCTGGACCAGGACCTGCTGGACCAGGACCTGCTGGACCAGGACCTGCTGGACCAGGACCTGCAGGACCAGGACCTGCAGGACCAGGACCTGCAGGACCAGGACCTGCAGGACCAGGACCTGCTGGACCAGGACCTGCAGGACCAGGACCTGCAGGACCAGGACCTGCAGGACCAGGACCTGCTGGACCAGGACCTGCTGGACCAGGACCTACAGGACCAGGACCTGCTGGACCAGGACCAGCTGGACCAGGACCAGCTGGACCAGGACCAGCTGGACCAGGACCAGCTGGACCAGGACCTGCTGCTGATGCTGGATCTCTTGGAGACATGTTCATGCGACGATGCAGCTGCCTGTTTTATGTATTTATTTTTTTATTTAAAACCAATTGTGGCGGTTGGAAGTGATACAGATTGGTCCTGCCAATGATGAGAGGAAGAGGAGCTGCTTCATCATGACCGACACACAGATGTGCAGATGTGCAGACGGACAGATGTTCAGATGTGCAGACAGACAGATGGACAGATGTTCAAACACACTGATGTTCACACACACTCATGTGCAGACAGACAGGTGTGGACTGCAGGACTGCAGTCACGTGACTGCAGCTCGGTTCGGAGCATCGTTCAGGTTCTGATGCATCCATGCAGCACGAGCACACACACACACACACACACACACACACACACACACACACACACACACACACACACACACACACACACACACACACACACACACACACACACACTGAGCACGCTCACCTCGGAGCGCAAACCCGCGCTGCCGCAGTAGAACCGAACCGCTGCAGAACCGACACGTCCCGGCTCAGCCCGGCCCGGCTCGGTGCTGCTACAGTGTAAATGCGGCCCGGCTTCGGTCCGGTTCAGGTCCCGTTCAGGTCCCGTTCAGGTCCCGTTCCCCTGATCCGAAACCTGCAGACGTTTATCCGTCTCGTGGAAGATGAACCACTGCTGCGTGAGAGAGAGAGGGAGGGAGAGAGATAGAGAGAGAGAGAGGGAGAGAGAGAGAGAGGGAGATAGATGGGGAGGGAGAGAAGGAGATAATAGTAGAGAGGGAGAGAGAGAGAGAGAGAATGAGAAAAACAGAGGGAGGGAGAGAGAGAGAGAGAGAGAGAGGGGGAATGAGAAAAACAGAGGGAGAGAGAGAGAGAGAGAGGGGGAATGACAAAAAGAGTGTGAAGGAGAGAGGGAGGGAGAGAAGGAGATGATAGTAGAGAGGGAGAGAGCGGATGATAGGGAGAGAGAAGGTGGCAGAGAGAGCATGCAGATGAATGGAGTCTCCATCCAGGGCCGTTCCCAGCTTTTAGGGGGGTCTGCCTGGGAACCTCTTCAGTAAAACTTCAGCGATGGAGGATTTCAGACCTGATCCTGCTGGCATCTTATGGCCCTTTTCCCCTAGTACCTACTCAGCGCAAATCCACTCGCCTTGCCCTCATTTCGTTTCAATACCCAGATCAGAAGTAGGAGTTTGGAGTGAAGCTGCTGTGACGTAAAGTTACAAATGAGTTAAAAAATGCTAAAAAATTAGATAGTTAAAAAGTTAAAAAATGAAAGTGAGAGAAGCTTCAAGCGGCAACACTTTTTTTTGTTCTGCTGAAAAGTCAGCTGGAGCCGTGAGCAGCTATGAAGAGACAGAGCTCCTGGTAGATCTGGTCGTTCCTTATCTCCGTCTAGATCCCTTTTTAATTCTCTCCTCAGCACCAGGTTTATGAACATCTGCAAGGGTGAAACTTTCGTTTCAGAGGTGGGGGACACAAGTAGGAACGGCAAATTTGTGCGTGTAGCTGTAGCGTGGATGTGCAGTGTGGCTTTGTAAGACTATGTGTGTGTGAATGCGAACAATCAAACAATTTTAATATGCATTTACTTTTTTAGAAATTTTACATTTTTTTTTTTTTGCCCGTTTTGGGAAAATGCTGGGTCTGCATTCTTGGCCAGGCTTGATTTTTCATTTTCAAAAGCTTGGGAACAGAAAACACATAGGATTCCATTGACTCCTCCTTGTTTATAATGTTGAGCCAAGGAAACTCACAGCACCACTTCTCTTGATCTTAAGGTTTTGTTGCTGAGATGCTGTTCTACAATCACTTTTGGGCTAACATGTTTGGGTTCCTGCTTGCCTGCACTTATTATTATTATTATATTTCTTTATTTGGTATGGACATCACAATAACATAGGACAAACCAAATGCACTGTTTGAGTGTTTTAGCATACATGCTAATTTGCAACACTTGTCCACAGGAGGCTTTTTAAAAAAATAATATAAATACAATACAATAAGATATACAATAAAATTAGAGGATGACATAAGATCTAAAGCAAAGACAACATTCAAGAGCAGAACCAGACCTGACCTATTCATGTAGGCACTGTTGTTTTGACTTGAGCCATAGTTTGAGTCCTCTGTTAAAAATATTGCCACACGTTTCTAATTTTAAATTAGTCGGTAAAGAATTCCAGAGTTTTGCACCCTTCACAGAAAAAACCGACTCACCAAAAGAGGTCTTATAATTTGGGATACGACAATCACCATTGGTGCAGGCCCGTGTGGTTACTCTACCAGAGCTCTGATGCCTAATAACGACTTCAGAGAACAGGGGTGAAACATGATTATATAAACATTTAAAAACCAGTTTAAGACTACTAAAATTCACAAAGTTTTCAAAAGTTAAAAGGTTGTGTTTTCTTAAAATTTCACAGTGGTGCCATCTCATAGGTTTCTGATCCATAATTTTTATTGCCTGCTTGTATAATGATGTTATAGGTTTTAGAGTTGTTTGAGAGGCAAATGACCATGATGTGATGCAATATGACAGATGTGAAAAGATCATTGCATGCATGTATAATCGAGCAGTTTGACATGACAAATTCCTTCGAATATAACGAAATAAATTTAGATTTGGTTTGACCTTCTTGGAAATTTGCTTAACCTGACTGTTGAATTTTAAATTCTTGTCCAGAATATTGCCTAGGTACTTGACTTCGGTCACTACATCAATTTTTTCCTGGTCGATCCATACCTCAAATATGTCATTAGCAGCCCTATCACGTATAGAGAAACACATGGAGACAGTTTTCTTTACATTAAGAGTTAAATATGACAGCTCAAGCCATTTATGAATATTTAGTAGTGCCTGTGTCAGCTGCTCGCCTGCCAAGCTTGGTGTTTTTGCGGACACGTAGATGACAGTGTCATCAGCATACATCTGGCAGTTGACACGCGGACAGCAGTTTGGTAAGTCATTAATGTACATGGAAAATAACAGTGGTCCGAGTACAGACCCTTGTGGTACTCCCATGCTGTTGGTATGCAGGCTTGACTTCACCCCATTGACCCTGACACATTGTTGTCTCCCCTCCAGGTAAGACTTAAACCACTGCAGAGCTTCTGGTGACATTTTGAATTGATTTAACTTACTCAGTAGGATGCTATGGTTAACAGTATCAAAGGCCTTTTTTAGATCCAAGAACACTGCCCCCACAACAAGTCCTTTATCCAGTAGACCTTTGACTCTTTCAAGCAAATAGCAATTAGCTGTTTCTGTGGAGTATTTTTGTCTAAATCCAAATTGCTGTGAGTAAAGCAATTGGTTAGACTCTAAATGTTCCATCAATTGCTCAGCTACAATTTTCTCCAGGACTTTTGATATTACAGGGAGGATAGCAATAGGCCTATAGTTACTTGCTATCTCCTTGTCTCCTGATTTATAGACCGGAGTAATTATTGCAGTTTTCCATCTGTCTGGAAATGATTTTGTTTTTATTGACAGGTTTACTAAATAAGTAATTGGCTCCAGCAGACAATTCAGATACTTCTTGATTAAGACAGCATGTAGATTATGAATGTCCTTTGACATGGAGTTACTCATGTTCACAATTACTTTTTTAACTTTATCCTGAGACACTTCTTTGATATGAAAAGACTCAGAATGAATCTGATTCACTTCTTTAGAGTTTGACTCAATAGTTTTAAAATGACTTGCCAGTTCTGTTACAGACTCAATAAAAAAGTGGTTAAAAACATTTGCAATGGTCTCATTACTGTAAATGGGCTCATTACAAACCTTAAGACAGTTTATTTTAGGATGCTTTTGCGTACTGGAATTGGTTAATCTGTTTATGTGTTGCCATAGTTTAGAGCTACAGCCATTGGCCTCTTCAATGAGTTTGGAGAAATAATTAGTCTTGGCCTTCCGCAACTCAGACACCACTTTATTCCTCAAGCTAGTATACATGAGATGGTCAGTGTTGTTTTTTGTTATTAAGGATCTTTTCAGAGCAAGATCTCGTTTTTTAATGATTTGAAGTATATCATTATTAAACCATGGAAGAGAGTATTTTTTGGGTTTACTTCTCCAGGTTTTTGTGTATTTATTTATTAGATTGCTTAAAGTAGAGGTAGCGCTTTTGACACTATAATTTAGATCTGGCTCTTTAGTTACTTTTTCCCAGTTGATTTTCTTCAGATCATGTTCAAAGTTAGCTATTTTTGATTTGGGAATTCCTGTTGTTAAAATGGAATTTTCCATTTTGTTATGATGAACTAGACGTTTTTTAGTTAGCTTTCTTACAATCAGTGTCATATTATGGTCTGAAAGTCCAGTAATAAGATTATATGTTTTTGTTATTCTTTCTGGCCTATTTGTAAAAATCAAATCTAAAAGAGTTTCACTGTTTCTAGTAATTCGAGTGGGTCTATCTATGAGCTGTTCATATTTAAATTTCTCTGTAATTGATTTTAATTTTGATCTACCACGTTTTTCCAGCCAGTTGATGTTAAAGTCCCCAAACAACATACATTCATAACCATTGTCAATAGAGAGAAGAGTCTTCAGTTCATTATAGAAATTGACATCATGAGATGGAGGATTATAAACCACAACTATATTAAATTTCATGTTTGCGGAGAGAATTACATTCAGTCCCAAGCATTCCAAGTTCACATTCAGTTCAAGCTCAGAGCATTTGAAATGCTCCCTAATATAAATTACAACGCCCCCCCCTCTACCCATCCTGTCTTTCCTGTAACATGAGTATCCTGGTATATTAACTAAATCAGTGGGTACATTACAATTCAACCAGCTTTCAGATATACACAGAAAATCCAAGTTAGAATCAATAAGTAAATTCTGTATCTGATCTATTTTTGGCAGTATGCTTCTGATATTTATATGTCCTCCAAGTATTCCTTTGGGTTTGTTTTCAGAGTTCCAGATGACTTTGGCATTATTTACAGTTTGAAAGAGTTTTAACTGTCTTTGTTTTAATGTTGCATGATTGCATGAATGTCCTTTTATCCTCGCGGGACTCCGTCCGTGTTGACACCCGTCCGCTGTCCCAGTCTGATCACCGCAAAGGTGACAGTCCACAACCGGCAAACTGTGTAAACAAATGCGACCCGCAGAACTCACCCGAGTGTCAGTGCCAGCAGTCCGGGACTGTCCACGCACCACTGCCGCCGAGGCATCTGCAAGCACTGGGCAACCCAGCCCTGCACCTGCCCCCGGAGGCAGCCCCAGCTGCTGTGCCGGTCCAGCGGGCTCACGCAGGGCACCTGTGGACCCACGCCAGCCCGGCGTGCCTGCCCCAGTGATGGCGCCCTTACCAGTCAGCCCACCATCCTTTCGACCTCCAAAAACAGCGCACTCCTCGGTTCCATCGAGACAGAAGCCATCCGCCACCGGAGCCAGGATGAGTTGCGTCAGTGTCGTAGATGTTGTTAGGGATTGGAGGGATTCAGTCACTACAGATGGTTCTGTCTGTGTTGGGATGATGTGCTGCTCTGTTGAGTTGGGCACCGGATGAAAAATGGGCCCGGGGTTTAGATGGACATCCCCCGATAATAGTAACAGTAGTAGAAGTATTTTGGATGAAAGCAAGCTGTTGTTCTTCCGCCTGAATGTAGTTTTGACTGCTGGCCTGAGATCATGAGCTCGGCCATCCTTAAGAATCCTTGTGAAGACTGCAACATAACCAAATCCCAAAAAATTCTGTTGAGTCTTTTCAGATAAAATGCCCAGTGGATCAGCGCTGGTATTATGAGGATCTTGCGCTTTTGCGGTCAGTGTCCCCGGCGTATTGCAGGTAGATAAGACAGGTAGTAGTACCAAATAAATGCACACGAGTTGATACAGGCCGGCGTTGCTGTGTTCATGTTTGCCTTTGCTTTTGCTGCCCCATTTCGAAATACTATGCAGTGGCTTGTTTAAAGGCCAAAGAAGTATCTTAATAAGTAGATAAATGAGATTAAAAACGGCGATGTTCAAAGATTGATGCACATGAGTGGAGCCTGCCAAGCCACTCACTGCTGCTGCCGCCATGCTAGCTAAAAAAGTCCAAGTTTCATATTATTGTAAGGTGCCAAAAGGAGTCCGGTGTGCACCTCTAGAGTTTATGTAAAAGGCACTTTCCTTGGCTGGAATTTTCAGTATGAAACATAGGTAAAATAAAGAAAATTCAGAGCTCACATGCAGACACACAAACAAATGACTGGTCTTCTTCACTTACACCTGTCTCCACATATTTCTCCTATGAAATATGAAAATAGATGATGTTCATTTCTTCCTTTCCTTATAAACAAACCAAAATCACCTAACCATTTACAACATATTAACCTGCACTACAGTGCTGCTGCTTTCCCCTGCCTCTCTCTGAGTTTGAGCCTGTGGTGTAAGTCCAACATTACAGTTAGTGAAGTAACAGCAGAGGGAAAATGTGCTTTCCATACTCTATATAACACACATACCCAGGTGGGTAGTACTCAGTTACATTTGCTAGAGTAAGGTTTTGGATAAATTGTGCATTTAAGAGTATTTTTAATGCAAAGTTCTTTTTACTTTTACTGGAGTAATATTGTTCTAAAGTAACAATACTAATAGCAAAAATTGATTTTAAACTGAGCTGCCGGCTCCTCTTCATTTCTGCGCCGCGTCCTGGATGTCTGTCTGTGAAGGCTGATTTATGGTTCTGCGTTAATCGACGCACAACCTACGTCGTAGGGTTACGGTGTACGCGGCGACGCGCACTGTACGGTGCGCATCGCATCGTAACCTACGCCGTAGGCTCTGCGTCGATTTAACGCGGAACCATAAATCAGCCTTGAGCAGCAGTGAGGGGAGACGGGAGAGGAGGAGGGGGAGCGGGGCTGCTGTGCCGCCGTGCCGTCAGTACCTTAGCACTGGGTGTCTTGATGATTTGCAATTACAGGCTGAGCCTACCGTTAGTTTTTAAACTATAAAAAGTGGGGGGGACAAAAACATGATTTTGAAAAGTGGGGGGGACATGTCCCCCCTGTCCCCAGTGGAAATTGCGCCCATGAACATCTGCACCTCAGAGTTGGATCAAACAGACTTCTGCTGCCGTTGCCTGTTGAATAAAATGAACAAGAATCCGTCAGAGTCTCTTTCTCTGATTTCCTCCTCCTGACTCAGACGTCTGACTCCAACCCCCCGACCAATCAGTGGTCTGTAGTGTGATGATGTCAGATACAGCCGACTCAGCCGCTTAGAACCTCAGCAGAATAGATACAGAAAAGTATCTACTCGGCACGTTAGACCCCTAGTGGGAAAGCGCAAGTAGAGTCTGGCTGAGTAGGTACTAGTGGAAAAGCGCCATTAGTTTGGTTCACTTTTACATCCAGCTTTTCAGCGGGTCTCGCTGGGGAACCTCTTCAGTAAAACTTCAGAGATGGAGGATTTGGGACCTGATCCTGCTGGCATCTTAGTTTGGTTCGCTTTTTACATTTAAAGGACTGATTTGTGGATCTAAAGCTCCAACTGAAGCTAAGCCAACAAAAACAGGTTATATGAACTGTTGACACACCTGAGGCCAGCCGGGCCCCCAGCACAGAGCTCCAGAATTATTGTTTAAACCTTGTGACGTCACTTCATGTGGAATCACCTGGTGCAGGATCTGGTGTACAGTGGGGAGAACAAGTATTTGATACACTGCCGATTTTGCAGGTTTTCCCACTTGAAAAGCATGTAGAAGTCTGTCATTTTTATCATAGGTACTCTTCAACTTCAAAAATCCAGAAAATCACATTGTGTGATTTTTAAGTAATTAATTTGCATTTTATTGCATGACATAAGTATTTGATCACCTGTCAACCAGTAAGACTTCCGGCTCTCACAGACCTGTTAGTTCTTCTTTAAGAAGCCCTCCTGTTCTCCACTCATTACCTGTATTAACTGCACCTGTTTGAACTTGTTACCTGTATAAAAGACACCTGTCCACACACTCAATCAAACAAACTCCAACCTCTCCACAATGGCCAAGACCAGAGAGCTGTGTAAGGACATCAGGGATAAAATTGTAGACCTGCACAAGGCTGGGATGGGCTACAGGACAATAGGCAAGCAGCTTGGTGAGAAGGCAACAACTGTTGGTGCAATTATTAGAAAATGGAAGAAGTTCAAGATGACGGTCAATCTCCCTCGGTCTGGGGCTCCATGCTAAATCTCACCTGGTGGGGCATCAATGATCATGAGGAAGGTGAGGGATCAGCCCAGAACTACACGGCAGGACCTGGTCAATGACCTGAAGAGAGCTGGGACCACAGTCTCAAAGAAAACCATTAGTAACACACTACGCCGTCATGGATTAAAATCCTGCAGCGCACGCAAGGTCCCCCTGCTCAAGCCAGTGCATGTCAAGGCCCGTCTGAAGTTTGCCAATGACCATCTGGATGATCCAGAGGAGGAATGGGAGAAGGTCATGTGGTCTGATGAGACTAAAATAGAGCTTTTTGGTCTAAACTCCATTGGCCGTGTTTGGAGGAAGAAGAAGGATGAGTACAACCCCAAGAACACCATCCCAACCGTGAAGCATGGAGGTGGAAACATCATTCTTTGGGGATGCTTTTCTGCAAAGGGGACAGGACGACTGCACCGTATTGAGGGGAGGATGGATGGGGCCATGTATCGCGAGATCTTGGCCAACAACCTCCTTCCCTCAGTAAGAGCATTGAAGATGGGTCGTGGCTGGGTCTTCCAGCATGACAACGACCCCAAACACACAGCCAGGGCAACTAAGGAGTGGCTCCGTAAGAAGCATTTCATGGTCCTGGAGTGGCCTAGCCAGTCTCCAGACCTGAACCCAATAGAAAATCTTTGGAGGGAGCTGAAAGTCCGTATTGCCCAGCGACAGCCCCGAAACCTGAAGGATCTGGAGAAGATCTGTATGGAGGAGTGGGCCAAAGTCCCTGCTGCAGTGTGTGCAAACCTGGTCAAGAACTACAGGAAACGTCTGATCTCTGGAATTGCAAACAAAGGTTTCTGTACCAAATATTAAGTTCTGTTTTTCTGATGTATCAAATACTTATGTCATGCAATAAAATGCAAATGAATTACTTAAAAATCATACAATGTGATTTTCTGTATTTTTTTTTTAGATTCCATCACTCACAGTTGAAGAGTACCTATGATTAAAAATTACAGACTTCTACATGCTTTTCAAGTGGGAAAACCTGCAAAATCGGCAGAGTATCAAATACTTGTTCTCCCCACTGTAAGGTGATGAGGGACATCTGTGACGAGGACCTGGGGCCTGTACTACGAAGCAAGTTCAACATATCCAGGATATCTTTTCCTTATCCAGATTCACTAAGCGGGACAATTGCAATCACGCTAAGCGGTCACACGACGGCGGTTATCAACTCGGTATATCAACCCAGGTTTCTCCAATCTGGATATGAGCGCGTGCACATAAAAGGGGCAGTGTTTTCAGCGCATGACCAATCGCAAGCATGGAGAAGTCCGCTGTCAGAGCCGCTTATTTCAGTAGCGAAGAGCAAACTATAATTTTACGGAAATATGATGAGTATAGGCATAGAATACAGGCAAAAAGCAGCACAGTTGCAGCTGCAAAATGCAGGAAAGACAGCTGGCAACAGATCGCTGACTGTATAAATGCGTAAATTCATAGGGATATAAACATATATTTGAATATTCTGGGAATCTTAATCTTAAACTGTAAACCATGATCAGCAATATTAAAATAATAAAAGGCTTGCAATATTTCAGTTGATTTGTAATGAATCCAGAATGTATGACATTTTTTTTGTTTTTGTGTTTGCATTACAGAAAATCACAATATTCTAATTTTCTGAGACAGTCTGTATATATTGGTTCTATAACTATTGTTGTTGACCGATAACTTGTGCTGATGCTGTACCAAAGAATTGGGTTTTTTTATTTATTTTATTTAATTTTTTATTTTTTCAGGAGGGGGGTATTTAGTATTTTAAAGTGACTTCTCAGAATGTTCGAGGGACGAAATTGAAAATCCCTTTTTTGCTATCCCCTTACAAATGCATCTTCTTTTTCATTTCTTCTTGATTTATTTATTTAATTGGTATTAGTTTTGGATTGACTGTACATCGGATTTTGGGTGATGATTTGTTTTATTTATTCATTGATTGATTTATTTTTTATTTTCTCCTCCACCTCTTTTTTCTTTTTTTTTGGATCGTTCATACAGGTACTCATCAGGGAAAGCAAAGGGGTTTTGGTGGTCCCTGAATACGCGTTCTCTTCGGAGGGATCCTCTCACGATCCGCGCACCAAGCTCCACTAGATTCTCTTCGAAAGGGCATGTCATTTTCCAAGAGAGCTGATTGGTCAGTGGGCGGTGCTTTTACACCCGGCGATCTGTATCTCGAACATAACCTGCTCCGGAGCAGGTTAGCTGTTCAGCATAAGTTACCATGGCGATGTGCCCCGCTAAGAAGTGAACCACCGTCGTAGTCCTGAAAACCCAGGGTTAAACCTGAAGTTACCTCGCTAACCCCAAATCCCGCTTCGTAGTACAGGCCCCTGGTCTTGGGTGGTTAGGACCTCCTGAGTTGTTAATGATACAACAATAAGCTGATCCAAAAGCCTGGTCGTGAGTGGTTAGGGCCTAGTCCAGTGGTCGGAAACCCGCGGCTCTAGAGCCGCATGTGGCTCTTTAGTGCAGCCCTAGTGGCTCCTGGAGCTTTTTCAAAAACGTTTGACCTTTTATTTCTTTTTTCTGCGATATGGCAGCCACGCTTCCGTCAGTCTGCCCCAGGGCAGCTGTGGCTACAAAACGTAGTTTACCACCACCAGTGAGGATGTGTATGAATGAATAATGATCTCTGTAAAGTGCTCTGGGTGCCTTGAAGGCGGCTATATAAAACCAAGTCATTATTATTATTATTTTTTCTTTTATTCTTCTTTTCCTTTTTCTTCTCGTTTTTTCTTCCTTTTTAATCTCGACTTTGACTTTTTTCTCGACATTTCGACATTTTTCTCGACATTTAGTCTTTTTTCTCAACATTTCGACTTTTTTCTTGAAGTGCATAATGAAAAAAAAAATCTTCCCTCAGTTATAACTAATATAGATACATGCAGCATGTGTTGTCTTCATTCTAAGGCTGATACAAGACTTTTCATTTTTTGCGGCTCCAGACATATTTGTTTTTTTTGTCCAATATGGCTCTTTCAACATTTTGGGTTGCCGACCCCTGGTCTAGTCCAAGGTGATGGGGACCTTGTCTTCAGTAGTGAGGACCTGGTCTAAGGTAGTCCCCTATAAAAGCAGTGGAATGGTCTTTGTGTTGGATCAGAACCTAAACCCTTTATTTTATTCTGATCTACGCACCAAAACCACCCTGAAGATTGTTCTACACATGTGTGACCTCCAGAGAGGAGGAGGAGTTGGGACACCGATCATGAACGAGGGGCAACAGCGACTGCTGAGCTTTGACGTCTTTGGACAGGAAGTGGCTCCTACATCCCACTAATGAACCCCACATCAGGAACAAGCCGGTCCAGAGCTCACACAGAGATGTTGATCAGTTGGATCAGTTTTATTAGAAAAGTGATTCTATTTACAGGAGAAACAAACACCAGCTGCGTCCTGGAGTAGCTCAGTCCAGTTCCTCCAGAAAGCCTGTTGGTGCTGGTCCAGGTGAGTGCTAACTGTGCTCAGGTGAGCGTGGGGGGGATCCTCCTCCACAGACCCCCACACAGGCAGTTCTTGATCCAGCGCTGCTCCCACTGCTTCATAGCATTGGTCTTGTTGGGAGAACGGAGCATCGTCACGCAGCCGCACCTGTAGAGGAGATTCACCCATTAGAGCTCATCGTCTGCAAATGGAATTAACATTTCAATCTAAACCCATCAGATTATTATGGTTCTAAAGGTTTGGTCCAGAATTCTTCTTTAAACTTAGTGACATCACCTCGTGTGGACTCACCTGGTGCAGGCTTTACTTTCCTCGGTGGGACAGACCCCCATGTGGACGCACCGCAGGTTGTCCATCTTCTGAGAGCCCGGGCTCCTGAACACAAACACATGACTCCGTGTGAGTTACCTGGGAACAGACCCGGCACCGGTCCCTGAGGGACCAGTTCAGGTAGAGTTACGCCTGATTTAAGGTTCTGCGTTAAACCAACGCAAAGCCTACGCCGTTGCCGTGACGCCGAGAGGGGAAGGTGGCTCAGTTGGTAGAGCGTTCGCCCATGAACCTGAAGGTCAGTGGTTCCAACCCTAGTTCCTCCTGTGTCCACCAAAGTGTTCTTAGGCAAGACACTGAATCCCCCGGTTGCTCCCGGTTGTCAGGCCAGCGCCGTTGTATGGCAGCTCCGCCGACAACCGGTGTGTGAGTGTGTGCATGTGTGGGTGAATGTCTACAGCAGGGGTAGGCAATTCCGGTCCTCGAGGGCCGGTGTCCTGCATGTTTTAGATGTTTCCCTGCTTTAACACACCTGATTCTAATTAATCATCGTCATCAGCTTGTCATCCAGGGCTGCACAATTCTGTTAATGACACAGGTACTTTTATCACGGTGTGCTGAAGCAGGGTAACATCTAAGACATGCAGGACACCGGCCCTCGAGGACCGGAATTGCCTACCCCTGGTCTACAGTGTAAAGCGCTTTGGGGCTGTAGGAGTACAGCTGGAAAGCGCTATATAAGTGTAAGCCATTTACCATTTGCCGTCGTGAACCCTCCGTCACTCCATTTCTCCGCGGTGCAGTACCCCCCCAGAGCGCTAGTTGATACTTTGTTTAGCTTCAGGCTTTTCCAGTCACAGTGAATCAAAGAGATAAGGAAAACTATTGTGCAAAAAACCAAAACAACCCCCTCCCCAAAAAAAAAAAAAAAAAAAAAAAACACACACACACACACACACACAAAGAAAAGAGTGCTGAAAGTTCACTACTGCTTCACGAACCGGAACTGGAAATGCGTTGCTACCAAGCGAACCAATCACAGCCCTCTCAGTCTGCTTTGGGTCTGCGTCGCCTCCAAGCGTAGTTACATTTTTTGGGAGGTGCAGGTCAGGCTACGCCGTAGGCTATGGAGAAACTCCCACGTAGCCTACGCCGTAGGCTGTAGGGCTGCAGCTATCGAAAATTTTAGTAATCGAGTATTCTACTGAAAATTCCATTGATTAATCGGATAAAACATATTTTTGTTTATTTAAAGAGCAATTATAAATATACATAAGATGTTAGATGTTAATTAACATTACTAAGACTAAATGATATAATACAGTAGTTTCATGGCTGTGCATTTAAAAACCCTGAACTTACACCAGTTGAACAAATTCACTGATTCACTCAAAAAACTAAGGATCTTACCAAGAAATTTTCTTATATCTAACCTAAAAATGCCATTACACCTGATAACACACATCACTTAAAAGGTTAGGTGTTTTTCCCACGTGTTTCAATTGAACTTTCATTTGTGTCAAGCAAATTTTAAGTTCTAGTTAAGTTTTAAGTTAAAGTCTTTAAGATTTTGAGTTTTGGCAGTGTTCAAAATAAAATTATGAGACCTGCTGTATTGGAGCACATTTTCTTTTAGTTAAAACTGTAGCGGGAACAGATGTTTAGAGGAACTTATGTATGTACCGGGTTAGAGGGGGAACATATAGGAGAACAACCAGAAGAATATAGAGTGGATTAAAAATAAAAGTTAAGCACTGAGCTACATGTGTCTCCCATCTGGGCCATTGCAGACTCATGGCCTGAGCATGATATTACTAAAACCAAACATACCCGCCATCTCTTTCTTCTTCCTTTACGTCCGTGGCTTTAGTGCATTGTGCCGCATTAAACGTAGTCTGGGCAAAATACCTGCTTTGAGCTGGAGAAATTAAAGAATTCCTCGTGGCAGAGAAAATTCCTTGATAATTTTTTGTAATCGAATTACTCAAATTATTTGAGGAATCTTTTCAGCCCTAGTAGGTTCTGTGTTGATTTAACGCAGAACCATAACTCCTCCTGTCAAGCTACTCCCATTAAAGGCCACTAGAGCCTAAAGGGCTGAAGCGGTGCGGGTGTGCGTTACCTGGTGAACACCTCCAGGGGGGTGGAACCTCCCGCTCCCGGCAACGAGGAGGCTTTTCCAAACTGCAGCCTGAGCGGGTGTTTTCCCTGCAGCTTCACCATGATGCCGTCGTTCACCGGCAGCCAGTCCATACTGGGAACCAGCAGCTGGCTGGGCAGCAGGCAGCACTCGTCTATCAGGGTCTCGTCCGGCTCCTGGGGGGGCCCCTCTTCCCGGGCTGAGAGGAAGCACACAGACAGGAAGTCCTGAGGTGTTAAGACGGGTTACAGCGCGTACGTGTGGACGGCCGAGACCGGACCGAGACCGGACCGGGACCGGCTCACTTACAGCAGAGCCACAGCTTGGTGAGCAGCCTGAACAGCAGCTGCATGCTGTCCTGGTTGTCCGACGTGGCGGTGAAGATGGGCAGACAGCCGGGCTTCAGCAGCCCCCAGATCCGGATCATCACCAGCATCTCCCTCAGCATCCCCAGAGACGCCCCGTCCCTCATGAAGCCGAACCCGGGCCGGACCATGGAGCCCTGCACAGAGAAGAGCAGCAACGTGAGCAGCAGGATTGCTGCAGATGCACCCACCAGGGGGCAGCCTGAGCCTCTGAGGAGGAGAGCAGCTTCATCTGCAGCTGCAGAGAGAGCAACATTCAACATCCTCCCGGCTTTCAAGAGGTCCCGACCCGACTGTGGGGTTTTCACCTGAAAATGTATGTACAGTAATCCCTGGTTTTTGGCGGGGGTTATGTTCCAAAAAGAACCCGTGATAAGTGAAATCTGCGAAGTAGCAACCTTTTTTTTTTTTTTAATTATCATACAAGGCTTCAAATTGCGGAGATCAGCTCCACCATGACCCGATTAAATGGATTTGAACGCGAGAAAATGAAAAAGGATTATGAAAAAAAATACAATAAGTACAGTAGGACAAATTGTGACTGGTGCGTATTTCACTGCTCTTATGATGCTGTATCCTGACTCGCTCTGTAGCGTCTTTTTCTTCTAAAGTCGCGGTGCAGGTCTGATTTTTCAAGAGAAGAAAATAGTTATGGGTCGTTATTGTCGCTCTTTTTTCTTCTGGGCTAAAAGATTTTTATAAACCGACACCATGGATTATATCTGAGACTGTAATGAACGATTCATCAAAGGTCCCGTTCTTGAGCTGCTGCTGAAGCTCATTGGCCGTTCTCAGCTTGTTGCTAAGCAACCAACGTTATTGACACAGGAAGTGAAGAAGAGGGGAGACTGTTCAGCCAATCAGAATGCAGAACATGATACACAATGGAAATCCGTGAAGCAGCGAGACGTGAAAGGTGAACCGTGTTATAGCCAGGGATTAATATACACACACACACACACACACACACACACACACAGGACTGTCTCAGAAAATTAGAATATTGTGATAAAGTTCTTTATTTTCTGTAATGCAATTAAAAAAACAAAAATGTCATACATTCTGGATTCATTACAAATCAACTCAAATATTGCAAGCCTTTTATTATTTTAATATTGCTGATTATGAGTATAAGTGTGTTCAGAAAAGTCTGGGAACCCTATCTGGAAATGATGAGTGGAGAGGTTAGCCATAATAATTGAAATCTTTGTGTCATATTCCTGAGGTATGTGTATTATCAAATAATGTGTGGTAGATGAATGTGAAGTGCAATGCTGTAGGAGGAAATGCGGTGTTGCATAGGGTGTCAAGAGGAATGTGCATTTTCTTTGTTTTCTGTTTTTTTTTTTTTTTTTTTTGTTTTTTTTTTTTTCTTTGTCTTTTCTTTTCTCGTGTTCACAGCTTGGTTTTGTATTGCTGTAAACGGCCATATTATGGACATGTGAAGTGCTTGATTGAGTGATGGAAAATCAATAAAAAAAGTTTAATCATAATATTGCTGATTATGGTTTACAGTTTAAGATTCCCAGAATATTCAAATTTTTTGAGATAGGATATTTGAGTTTTCTTAAACTGGAAGACATGATCAGCAATATTAAAATAATAAAAGGCTTGCAATATTTCAGTTGATTTGTAATGAATCCAGAATATATGACATTTTTGTTTTTTTAATTGCATTACAGAAAATCACAATATTCTAATTTTCTGAGACAGTCCTGTATTCAGGAAATTCAGGAAAAAAAGTAGTTTCCTTGGGAAAATCTGGAGTTTTTCAAGTCAGACATTCAGAATTTCTTTATATCAAATTTGAAATGCAATGAAGGCAGAATTTCCTGTCTTTTCTTTGTTCGTATTTGTGAATTCATAAAAAGACAAAATTCATAAATCTGAGTGTAAAGTTCCCTCAAGGTCAGCTGGGTTTCTATCAGCCGAGCAGCTGACTCACCTGGTTGGGCAGGTTGGCCAGCAGGTACAGGACAAAGTCCCCCACCCACTGGATGAGCTGCTGCAGGGACTGGAGGGGGGGCCCGTCCAGCACAAACTCCTCCGTCTTCAGATTGATCATCACCTTATCGATATCTGAGGAGGCAGAGAGCCATCAGCCGCCGCCCGCTACCTGATGGAGCTGCACGCCGGCTCCCGTCTCACCTGTGTCGGTGTTCTTGGCGCAGATCTCGGCCAGGCGGTCCCCCGGACTCTTGTCGGGCGTGTTGAGGACGTGAGGCCTCAGCAGAGACTTCAGGGTGGAGCTGATGGCGATCAGCAGCAGCTTGGCGTGGAAGTCGCACGCCCTGGCGGCCGTGGCCGTGGAGAGTTTGCAGAGAGACGCCTTCACGGCCACGATGCGCGTCGCCAGCACCTGAAAGACACGCCGTCCGTCAGTAACCGCGGCGGCCCACCGGCGTTTCCCCGTCCCCCGGCGCCCGGCTGACCTGCTGCAGCGCCTGGTTCTGCCTCATGTACTCCTCGTGCAGCTTCTCCACCAGGTTGTGCACCATGTTGGGCTGCACGTGCAGCAGGACGTCCCACCAGTCGTAGCCCGTCACCATGCAGTACTCCAGCAGGAACAGCAGGTGGCGCAGCGTGGTGTTCATCTCCAGGACCTGGCCCATGGAGGGAGACACCCGCAGCATGTGGAGCTGAGGAGCAGCAGATCAGAGGGTTAGTGCAGGATCAGAGGGATCAGAGGGTTACAGGAGGATCAGAGGGTTACAGGAGGATCAGAGGGTTACAGGAGGATCAGAGGGTTACAGGAGGATCAGAGGGTTAGGCCACGTTTACACGTAGCCGGGTATTTACAAAAACGGATATTTTCCCCTCTACGTTTTCAAAAATATCCTCGTTTACACGGACCCGATGAAAACGCTGTTAACGTCATGCCAGCCAATCAGAATCCTGGAAAAAACATCAACAAATGACACGTGTAACTTCCAGTTAAGGCTGATTTATGGTTCCACGTTACACCAACGCAGAGCCTACGGCGTAGGGTACGCGGCGATGCACACCGTACGGCGCACATCGCCGCGTACCCTACGCCGTAGGCTCTGCGTCGATTTAACGCGGAACCATAAATCAGGCTTTACTTCCAAGACGGAACGAGAGTCTTTCGTTTGGAGTGACAGAGAAGTGGAGTTACTTTTAAGTGTGACTTTAGAATATAAAACAGGTAAAATACAAGAAAATATTGACGGTGGCCAAACTAATTGTAAACACAGGTCACACACATGACGCTGGTGACGTTTCTGTTCCATAATGTGACATTCTGAAGCCTAAATCTCCGTTTTCCTCTGTTTAGACGCAAACCTGAAAACAGAGTTTTTGAAAATCTCCACTTTGGCCGGAGTTTTCAGAAATGATCGTTTTTGGTGACTTTGAGCTCCGTTTTCGTGTAAACGAACGGGCAAAACGCATGAAAACACCACTGTTTTTGCTCCGTGCTAAGTGCAGGATCAGAGGGTTACAGGAGGATCAGTTACTGCAGGATCAGTTACTGCAGGATCAGTTACTGCAGGATCAGTTACTGCAGGATCAGTTACTGCAGGATTAGTTACTGCAGGATCAGTTACTGCAGGATCAGTTACTGCAGGACTGAGCGGCCCCGGAGCTCCATCGGCTCCAACGTTCATGATTTGATTTTCACTCCCTGTTTGTGTCGCCAGACTGAAAAAGCCCAGTTAATGTTTCAACATGGATGCAGCTTAATGCGTGACTTTGCAGCCGTTATTAGTCTACTTAACCTAAATCATCAAGTCTAACACAATAAACACGGGTGGATGTGAAGGATAAACAGCAAGAAGAGCTCCTTTATATGGGTATCTGGATAAAAACATTTAAAATAAAACAAAGCTTCTTGGGAGTAAAAACAGTCTTGACTGCAGGTTTTGAGGTCCTACGTTAAACGGTTCATTAAGGTCACGTGTTTTGAGTAAACGCAGTGTTTTAACTTAATTACTCAAAGTTACGAAGCAACAGATGAGCTCTTGATAAACAATTCAACCTCATCCTTTTATGTTGACTGACAGCTGACAAAAAAACCTTGTATGTTTATTTTTTCATTTTGGAACAGTGAAATATTTGTGAGTTTCAGGGAATTTTCTGCTGAAATCAAATCAAACATCTGGAAACATCATGGTTCCAACTGTGGAGAGGATCCAGAGGTGTTCAGGACTTCAGATATCTGTTAGCGGGAACCCCGGAGAGCCGACACTGGGAGGAGCTTAGCACAAAACGGCTGTGTTTGAGGAGCGTGGAGAAGCCCGGCTCCGGAGGACCTGAGCGTGATCCTCCTCACACCAGATCAGACAACACTTCAGCCTCTTTTAATATTTAGATCATTCTCACGTTCGGAACCCCCGACTGGGCCGTCCTCACCTTTCCGTGGTTGTCCACTCCCGCCAGGGCCAGCGAGGTCCAGGAGAACTGCAGGGCCTTGAAGTGCAGGGCGGGGCCGGTGGTGCGCTGGCGCTTGATGGCGGCCTCGTCCCCGGGTCGCTGGGCGGAGGAGGAGCCGTAGAACACCCCCATGGTGTGGAGCGACAGGCGGTGCAGGATCTGAATGCTGCCGTCGTGGAAGGCCAGAGCCAGACCTGGAGGACACAGTCGTGCTCAGGACAAGGCCAACAAGGAAAGACATCAGCAGTGCAGCGTATTGGCCCGAATATAAGACCACCCTGATTATAAAACAACCCCCTCTTTCAAGACTCAAGTTTGAAAAAATACTTTTTGAACACCAAATTCAATTTTTATACAGAAAATGATTACAGTACATCTGGAAAAAATTATTATAACAATATATTCGAGAGAAAAAGCATGTTATTTTGCCTCATTCAAATCATCCTCTTGAAGTTTGCATCATAACTTTTCCTCAGCTGCCGGTTTACCTGCCGATTTTCAATGTACATACTGGAAAATAATGTGCAATATCACTCTCTGCAACGTGCAATTATGGAAATATCCATCTTTTATTATTTTTTTTTATATACTAGTATTTCTTATTATTTATTTTTCTTATTATTATTATTGTACATACCAGTTTACTGTCTATAATGTGTTATTATTACTGTATTTGTTATTACTATTTCTATTAATGCCTCTCGTTTTTTGCACTATCCCCTTTGCTGCTGTGAACTGCAAATTTCCCCTCTGTGGGACTATTAAAGGATAATCTTATCTTATCTTTTCCACCCACTTTTCTCCAGATTGTCGCTACGTTTCTCCATTTTCTGTTATCTCTTCTCTTTTCTTTTTTACCATCATTTTTATTTTTCTTCTTCGTGACAGGGGTTCGCTTTGGCCTGGAGAGTTAAGTTCAGCATTTGCTTTAAAGATATCTGGCGCCATCTAGCGTTGTGAATGGGTATAACGTCTAGACCCCGAATGCAAGACGACCCCAACTTTTTCAGTCTTATTTCAATGCAAAAAACACCGTCTTATATTGGGGCCAATACGGTACTTAGAGGAGCCGCTGTTACTGCTCATCAGTCTGGAAATGATTATGAAACCATGTGGAGACTATCTGGAGTCCACCCCTCCTGAACGTGACTCTACTCACCGAGGCCGGGGCAGAACTTGGTGTCTGACGCCACCTTCAGGTCGGTGTTGGAGATGGAGATGGGGAGTTTGGGCAGAGCCACGGCCGACACCCGCTCCAGGTCCCCGGTGGTGGTGAGGATCCGCCACTTCAGGATGGTCGGCTGCTTCTCCCCGACTGCAGCAGGAAGTCAGAGGTCAGAGGTCAGAGGTGGTGGCGGTCCCGAGACCCGCCCCGGCGGAACCAGCTTGTGCCTCTTACCAACTGGGGAGCGGTGCTGGAAGATGTTGTTGACGGGAAGCCCCTCCTTCCTCAGGGACCAGCACTCCACGATGCTGCCGCTCTGATTGGACGCACACAGCAGAACCTGGAGCAGAACCAGAATCTGTCAGAGAACGGTTCCTCCCACCTGCTCTGTAGGAGCATGTTTGTCCTGGAGGAGCGGCTCACCTGCTCGGAGTTCTCCCGGGTCAGGAACTTCAGGTGTGTGACGGCCGGGTACTTGTCCCTCCTCTGCGGGTCGGTGGTGCAGCGCAGGAACAGAGACGGCAGCAGCTCCGTGTCGATGCGGCACTTCTCACTGACCACGCTGACCACCACCTGCAGGCGGCAGAGCCCAGGTGAGCACGAGCAGGGGAGACGGGCGGAGCCATTATCCTCTGCAGGACCTGAAAAAGGCTGAAAAACTAAACTGGATGATTTAAGGACCCAAAGGTCCAGACCCCTCCCCTTCAGTAGGATTACTGAGGAGGACTCATGACCGTCACCGGCGACCGACTACGTGCTCCACCTCTTCTACCTGTACGGGCTACACCTCCTCCATCAGTACAGGCTCCGCTTCCTCCACCTTTTCTGGCTCTGCCTCTTCCACCGGTACAGGCTAGGGCTGGGCGATATATCGAGATTTTAATATATATCGATATATTTTCAAACGCGATATGGTACGAGACAATATCGTTTATATCGATTAAAAGAAATATATATTTTTTTATGATTTTGATATAGCTTATTTTGTGACAAATTGACTTGAATGTTTTATTTGAGATTTGCACAAATGTTTTGTTATTTGCAACTGTCAACCTCAGTGGAAAAGTCTGCCTGTTACTGTCTACATTGTATTAATTGCACAGTGTATTTTAATTTAATTGTTATGCAGGAAAGGGATATTTGTTTTATTTTATTCAAGAAGCATTTTTATTCTATATATGCAGGCAGTTTATTTTTATTTCATTTGTTTTATACATTTTGATATTGTGCAGACCTCTGTTAATAAAGGAACCTGTGTAACATTTGGCACGAGGCTTTGTATTAAAACTGACTGTTTTTTTAAGGGTTTGCCTCAGAAAAAAATGAAGCTAACAGAGATGCTATGCTATAATGCTTTGGGGGAAACCCCAATTATGGCACAGAAAAAATATCGATATATATCGAGTATCGCCATTCAGCTAGAAAATATCTATATATGACTTTTGGTCCATATCGCCCAGCCCTAGTACAGGCTCCGCCCCTCCTCCACCTGTCAGGCTCCGCCTCTCCTCCACCTGTCTGGCTCCGCCTCCTCTACGTTCACCACCACTATGACGTTTCTCCGGTAACACCAGACCTGTACAGCTCTCATCATGGTCCTATCAGCGCATCAAGGAATTAAACAGCTGGATGAAACAAAACATCCTTTAATGAAACAAAAAAGAAAAATAAACCATTTTTGTTAGTAAAAAAAGGAGGTTAAATATGAGGATCAGCGCTGGAGATGGTTGTATCTGCTGTGGTTTCGTTTTTCAGGTGGCTATCTCTGCAGGATCACAAACGGGTTAGAATCGTTGTGCGGGAGCGGCTGCTGACCTTGTAGAACTGGACCGGGGAGGAGCTGCTGCCGTCCGTGGCGGCCACCACGATGTTGCCTCCCCCCGTGAAGGCGATGTCGGCCAGCGCCACGCGCCCCCGCAGCCGGCACAGGCTCTCGCTGGCCGTCAGCAGGCTGCCGCCGGGCTTCAGCAGCGACACGCTCACCAGGCCGCTCACCGTCACCGCCAGCCAGCCCTCCATCGGCTTCCCCCCGAACACGGTCAGCGACGGAGAGAACTTAACCCGGGAGAACTTCTCCCCGAAGTTGGTGGAGCCCGACTGCAGCGACAGGACAGAGACAGACATGATGCTGCATGTGATGTCACTGATACACCTGCAGTGCAGGAGAGTCCTGGTCCAAAAATATACTATGTAAAACAACACATAAAATCAACATTGAAGGGAAGAACATTATTACTTATTTTGAATTCAAAGAAAAGATGTACTATTGTCAATCTTTATATTTTATTAGGAAAATTTAACATCCATAAAATGTAAATTTAAAAAACTATTCTTCATTATTTAAGTTGTTTTTGATTGAAGTTGATTATTATCTCAAGTCTCTTAAGTTCATTACAAATAAGAAATGTATATCAATGATGGATATCCATTCAGAGATTTTCAATCATTAAGCTGTCACAAATATAATTCTCATTTTATACGAGATATTATGAAGTCTGTCACACCAAGGTTTTGTTTCTTTTATGTATGTATATTTTTTTCTTTTTATTTATGTATTTTATTTTATGTATTCATTTTTCTTTAAAGGAGCTGTATGTAAGAGCAATAATAAAACGAATCATAAAATGACCCCGATATGTCAACAGACATTTAAAAATCATGTTCATTTCAAATACTTATGTCACTGACAACAGCACTCAAGCCAAGATATTCCAGTTTAAAAAGAGGAGTTGCAGCCCTCAACTGATGTTTATGTTGTCATTTTTTGTTTTGGCCTGAAGCTCCACCCTCCACCTATCTCCCAATCACCAAGTCAGTATTGTTTCTGAAGCTCCACCCTCCACCTATCTCCCAATCACCAAGTCAGTATTGTTTCTGAAGCTCCACCCTCCACCTATCTCCCAATCACCAAGTCAGTATTGTTTCTGAAGCTCCACCCTCCACCTATCTCCCAATCACCAAGTCAGTATTGTTTCTGAAGCTCCAGCCTCCACCTATCTCCCAATCACCAAGTCAGTATTGTTTCTGAAGCTCCACCCTCCACCTATCTCCCAATCACCAAGTCAGTATTGTTTCTGAAGCTCCACCCTCCACCTATCTCCCAATCACCAAGTCAGTATTGTTTCTGAAGCTCCACTCTCCACCTATTTCCCAATCACCAAGTCAGTATTGTTTCTGAAGCTCCACCCTCCACCTATCTCCCAATCACCAAGTCAGTATTGTTTCTGAAGCTCCACCCTCCACCTATCTCCCAATCACCAAGTCAGTATTGTTTTGGCATCCGGGTTGCCAGCTCGGCTCTAATTATGGCAGCCATGGCAGCCTACGTTCCTGCTGCATTCTGCAGCCTACCTGGCAACCTCTGGTCGGGGGGAGGAGGGGGAGGGTACACGCCGCTCAACAATATTTTGAAAGTGACTGCAGTACCAGTTTTGGACATTTCTTACAGACGGCTCCTTTAACTATCGTTTGTTGTTGATGATGATGATGATGTATGACTGTGCACTATGCTGCTGATGTTGCACAGATATGAAATATGATATGAAATGACTGATTGTTGTACATTGCTTGTATATTGCAAACCTTCAATATAACATCATTGGTGGAAGAAGAAAAAAGAAAAAAAAAGTACTGGTCCCAAAGTCTGCAGCTGTTTGGGCTCCGTTCAATAGAACCAATAAAACCAACACGATGGTACTGATGCACTCGTCTGCTACACACTTGAACACTCGACTCAACTTCTGCATCTACCGTCAAAAAGTCCCAACGGAACTGATTAAACACAGAAGTCCAGCCCCCTGGCGCTGCAGGGGCATGTCCCTCTCTGGGGGCTGACGCCATACCCGTGTAACCCTGGATTCACACCACAAGCGTCACGGGTGTCATAGGCATCTGGTTGCCATTCATTGTCTATGAAAGCTCACTGCGAGAGGCCTCGGAGGCCACGGAGGCGTTCAGAGCGTCAATTTGAAGTTGAAAATCTTTATGTAAATGAGCAGCGACGACGCCGAGGCAGCGTCCAATCACAGATTGGGATTGCCGAAGCAAGAACCCTCAATGCTGATTGTACTTTCATGTAAACACAAACGCACACACTTATTCACATGCGTACCGGAGCAGAGCTGTGGACTAACAAACTTATTTTATCAGGAATTAATATATTTCATCCAGCAAACTGACATTTTTGCTGATTTGACTGCAGTTTTTACCTGAACTGCTCATGTGAAACACGTATCTGATGGGTGAGGAGCTGGATGGTCCGAACTATTTTATTTGCTACATCGATCCAAAGCAAAATAATTAAAAACCGTGCTTATTAATCACAAAACACAGTTTAAACAATATGACCAAATCCGCTCTGACCCGGTGTGTCAGTGATCACTAGACCGACTGCAGCTTCACCGGGACCAACGATGGTGGTTGATGTTGATCCAGGACCAACCTGGTTAAGGATCAAACTCACTCTTATCTACGCAGAAATAACGCTGAAATATAAAGAAGGCTTCCCAAAGTGTGATCCATGGTGAAATAGGAACCTGAAAATGTGCACGCTATATATAGATATATGTAGACTATATGTACTTTGTTCCTCCAGTTCTGCAGCTTGAAAGCGCCGCCCCCTGCAGGCGTCAACAGACTTTAGCGAGCAGTGCGATGCAGGTGACTTGAGCCTCCACAGGTGATTTTTGACGCTTTTGGTGTGAATCTAGGGTAAGGTCTCACCATCTCCACGTGCAGCGCCAGCTTCACGCCGTTGTGCAGCCAGCTCAGAGCTACGATGGGGTCTCCGTCCAGCGAGCTGGAGAGGGCGCTTTCCCAGCTGTTCACCAGGTGGTCCGACATGGACCAGCAGCGGATCTGCCCGTCGCCGTCGGCCGACAGCAGTCTCGAGCCTCAAACAAAAACACAGAACACTGTTACAACCCGAACACGCAGCACACGCTCAGCCGTGGTCATGTAAGGCGAGCCGCTCACCCGACTGGTCCCACTCCAGGCAGGAGATGACCTCGGTGTGGCCAGAGCTGATGGAGAACACGTCCCAGGGGTGCTCCGTGTCGATGATGTGGATCATGTGGCTGACATCTGAAACACGGAGTCAAAGGATGGAGCTGGGAGGCTGCAGGGGTGTGTGTGTGTGTGTGTGTGTGTGTGTGTGTGTGTGTGTGTGTGTGTGTGTGTGTGTGTGTGTGTGTGTGTTAGGAATGGGCGATATTTTACCGTTCACGATATACCGTCAAAAAAATTCCCCACGCCGGTAAGAATTTGTCATCTCGCGGTAAAAATGATAAATTCCCGTTGATGAGGATTTTGTGTAACAAACATGGCGGAAGGAGCTCGTTGTTAAACGAGGCTCCAGCTCCGTTATCTGGAACTGGTTTGGATTTAAAAAGAAAGACGAGGAGCAAACATCATCTATTATATGCAGAGTCTGCAAAAACAGAAGGAAATGGTTGTTACATTTTGATATAACGTTTGACTATTACGAAAAAAAATTGCAATAGTATCTAAGTTGTGGCATGTTCCAACCACAGGTTAATTTGCACATTTTATTTATATTAGAAGAGGTCATCACTGATATTATTTTCAGTGAACTTATATTTATCTGTCCTGTTTCTTTATTTATCAGGTAGTATTTTTTTCTACTTTGTGATTTTATAAGCTAAGAAAACTTGAAGGACGATGGTACTTTTGCTGTTTGCCCTGTTATCCCACATTTTAAGCCATACAGTTTGAATAAATGTTGAATCTGTTCTTACATTTCAAACTTGTTTTTAATTTGAGTCATTCCAGTTTTGCAGTACAGGTGGAGTAATTTAATTGTTTTTTATTAATTCAACTTAATTGGTGTAGTTTAGTAGCATTTAGTATTCTTTTAGAGCAGTGTTTTGGGGGCTCCAAAGACTGAATGTGGTGATAGATTTATAGTTACAAAGGTGGAGTTGAATTGGTATTTTTTTTATCGTCATTTTTATCGTCATCGGGATAAATGCCAGAAATTATTGTGATAAATTTTTTTGTCCATACCGTCTGTGTGTGTGTGTGTGTGTGTGTGTGTGTGTGTGTGTGTGTGTGTGTGTGTGTGTGTGTGTGTGTGTGTGTGTGTGTGTGTGTGTGTGTGTGTGTGTGTGTGTGTGTGTGTGCACACACACCTTTGTCCTCATCGTCGTTCTTCAGGTCTGTGGTGAATGCCACCAGGTTCCTGCAGGACCAGGCACACACCAGCGGGATGGACGGACAGTGGGTGTTCTTGGGCCGTTTCTCCCACTCACAGACGTACGCCAGCTCCATGACCCAACCACAGCAGAAGAAGCTGCAGGTGGACACCTCGCCTGAGAGGAGACAGGTGACAGTCTGAGAGTCAAGGCTAAACCTCCCAATCTTCAGTGACCTTTATGTTAAAATAATCCACTTTACAGCAGAAATATTTATTGCAAATTGGGGAACTTTGTCACAAAATATAGGTGTGACTGACGACTAATGGAAACTAACCTGAAAGCTCTTCTCAGCGAGCCGTAGTCCCCTCCCCCGAACCGAAACACTCAGTCACAGCAGGAGAACTTCAGTCCTCCGCATCCAGACTGCAAATAAGTCATTGAATAATAATTCATAAGTCATTCTCATTAACTTAATATAATATGGTCAAAAAAGAACATTTATTTGTCGTTCCAAACACATTTCGCTTTTTACTTCCTTTTTATCTCTCCCACAACTTCATTGTTCTCACCTTCAGCATCTAGCGTATTTGTACACAGATGAGTAACTATGGAAATGAGGTGATGACCTCATCTAGCGTGTAACTCCTCCCCCGGCACTCTTGCTGAGAGAGATTACAATAGTGCTTAATTATTACTGGTGTAAGGTAGAATAAAAGTTACAAAACAGCCTACAGTCAACCAAACCACCCTTTATAATGAAATTATATATATATATATATATATATATATATATATATATATATATATATATATATATATGTATATATGTATATGTATATGAAGTTGTTTATTTACAACCCCAGTTCCATAAAAGTTGAGATGCTGTATAAAATGCAAATTAAAAACCAAATGCAAGACATTTAATTCTCAATAGAACAAAAACAATATATCAGATGTTGAAACTGAGAAATATTATCATTTCATTAAAAAAAGTGTGAATTTGATGGGAACATCTGTAAAAAGTCAGATCAGGAGCAGCTAAAATGCTGGAAAGGATAATTAACACAAATCAAAAAACAACCGGAGGAGCATTTAACAACCAGTTAGGTTGATTGTCAACAGCTGGGTCACATGACTGGATATAAAAAGGAGCATTTCAGGGAGGCAGAACCTCTCGGATGTAAAGATGGACAGAGCTTCTCCAAACTGAGCGTCTGTGTTCCAGGGACGAGGCTGAAGGTCCAAACAGGATCCGGTGGTCTCCGGGCCCTCAGGTGGCTCTGCATTAAAAGCAGACAGGATTCTTGACTAGAACTCACTGCACGGACTCAGGAACGCTCCCAGAGATCAGTTCCCCATACAGTCCACAAATGCTCGTTACGGCTCCACAAAGCCAGGAGGAAAACATATGTGAAGACCGTCCAGAAACGCTGCCGTCTTCTTTGGACCAAAGCTCTAATGAAAACTGTTCTAGGGTCAGATGAATCAACATCTGTAATTCTGAGGAGAGGAGCCAGCCAGCGTGTTATCAGCTTAGTTCAGCAGCTTCCCTGGTGGTCTGGGGTTCCATTAGTGTCTACGGCGTGAGCAGCTGGAACATCTGGAAGGGCTCCATCAATGTTAAAAGGTACAGGGAGATTTTAATGTTAAATCTGCTCCATCCAGACGTCTCTTTCAAGGAAAAGTTTGCATATTTCAGCAAGACGATGCAGAGCCAGATACTGCATCCATCCCAGCAGCATGGCTTCTCAGGAGAAGAGTCCGGGTGCTGAAGTGGTCCAGCACAGGTCCAGACCTTTCACCAGTAGAAAACATCTGGAGTATCATGAAAAAATCCAGCATCAAAGGCCCGAGACTGTCTAGCAGCAGGAATCCTGCATCAGAGAACAAGAACGAGACAACATTCCTCTCCCATAACTCCAGCAACTGGTCTCCTCGACTCCCAGATGTTTACAGGCAGATGTTAGAGGAGGAAGAGATGCTACACCAGATAAACCTTGTTCCAACTTTTTACAGATGTGTCGATGACATCAAAGTCAAAAAAGAAAATCTTTCCATGAAATGACCAATGCTCCCAGTTTAAACTTCTGATATGTTCATATTCTTCTGGGAATAAAAGATTAATTAATTAATTAATTAATTAATAGTCCTATGAAACATTTATTTCCATTAAACACAGCCTCCCAACCTTATTAGAATTACAGTTGTATATAGAATAAAACAATATAAACAAAGTCACAAATTTTTTTTAATAAAAATTGCAATATTGTAGGAAGAAAGACAGAACTTTAGAAGAATAAAATGATACGTTTAGGAGAAAAAAAGCCTAACACAGAAAGAACAACTTAATTTGTGGATCCTGAACTCAAACTTTAGCATAAGCATAACTACACTTAGTTCTTGTGTTTAAAGCAGAATGATCACATGTGTATTGACTTGTCTCCTCTGAGAACTCGTTACTGAGAGCTCAGAGTAACGAACCCACGTTAGTGATCACTCATTAAGAGTCACAGAGACGGAGCTCCACGTTAGTTGCTCACCTGATCGTCTTCAGTAAATTAAAAAAACCTCGGACACGTTTTAAAGCGGCTCTGGACCGATCCGGAGGGTTTTACGGCTGCATTTCTGCCTTTAATCCTGAAACGGAGGAATTGTTGTTGTACGATTTGGACACACCGCTGCTACAACGCTCAGGACCCATAGCTCCACAGCTGTCTATGCACCTGCCTGTCTGAAAAAAAAAAATAATAATAATAATAAAATATATATATATACATACATACTAGTTCTTCAATTATTTCAAATTTGAGTGTCACAGGTTTAATTCTACACTAATATGCTAATATTTAACGTATTGAAGCCGTGTAATATCGGTATTTTTGGTTTTTCTCTAAGGTTTTCTGTGAGGAGCTGCAGGCTGCCTTTTCTGTGACAGAGTCAAACACAACCCTGAGCATGGCCTTACAGGTGCCAGAAAACGTTTTCATAAAAGTGCTCAAACATTTTCGTTATGTTTACACCCCTCTTAACATTCCCTCGGTCAGATCAGTGGAAACATTTTCATTCAAAAATAAAATTTAGCGCAGAAGTTTGGCAAACAAAGTACAACAGGAAGATGAACGTTTCCTCCCTTCATTCACCGATTTTTAGCCCATTCAGATTGAAACTGGATGACTCTTTTGAAGTCTGAACAGTCCCAAACCGCATGAGATCCGATTTTTGCAAACCAGATGGAAACCACCTCCGGGAGGTAGTTTCATATCCGATCATTATCGCATTTGGGCCGATGCGTCTCAGTCTGAACAGCTCCAAACACTCGGATGGGATATGACTGTCCCAGACGCTCCAAACCACCCGCCCATTTCCAGTTGTGGAGCTACTCATCCTTTCACAGAGAGCATGTACAATCTCTGATGTCACGTCAAAAACTATTATTTGTAGTTTAAGTGTTGCAAATTCACATTACAACATGTTTTAATAGCAGAAAAAAGACCGCATTTCCACGTACGGTGCGGGTCGCCGCGTACCCTACGCCGTAGGCTCTGCGTTGGTGTAACGCGGAACCATAAATCAGCCTTCAGTCGCGCTGTGAGCCTGAACCTGCAGCCCGTCAGCTCATCAGGAGGAGGTTAAAGAGCGGGGCTGCCAGTTGTTCATTGCTGGTTCGTTTTGTTAAAGGAGCCGTCTGTAAGAAATGCCAGGTAGGCTGCAGAATGCAGCAGGAACGTAGGCTGCCATGGCTGCCATAATTAGAGCCGAGCTGGCAACCCGGATGCCGAAACAATACTGACTTGGTGATTGGGAGATAGGTGGAGGGTGGAGCTTCAGAAACAATACTGACTTGGTGATTGGGAGATAGGTGGAGGGTGGAGCTTCAGAAACAATACTGACTTGGTGATTGGGAGATAGGTGGAGGGTGGAGCTTCAGAAACAATACTGACTTGGTGATTGGGAGATAGGTGGAGGGTGGAGCTTCAGAAACAATACTGACTTGGTGATTGGGAGATAGGTGGAGGGTGGAGCTTCAGAAACAATACTGACTTGGTGATTGGGAGATAGGTGGAGGGTGGAGCTTCAGGCCAAAACAAAAAATGACAACATAAACATCAGTTGAGGGCTGCAACTCCTCTTTTTAAACTGGAATATCCTGGCTTGAGTGCTGTTGTCAGTGACATAAGTATTTGAAATGAACATGATTTTTAAATGTCTGTTGACATATTGGGGTCATTTTATGATTCGTTTTATTATTGCTCTTACATACAGCTCCTTTAACTCTGAGCTTTGTTGGTTGGTTTGTTAGTTTGCTGGTGGTTTTGTTCTGAACACCTTTCTCTGTTTCTCATTTTGATGGGACGTCGGGTCCCTCCGCCGAGACACAACTTTTGCGGTATGCGTTCATTGTTATGTCTAAAAATGATGCGCAGTGCCGACCCAATCAGAAACGGTACATATATATATATATATATATATATATATATATATATATATATATATATATATATATATATAAAAAATAAAATTATAAAAAAATAAAGGATCCCCATTACCTTTGATCGGGTGGGCAGGACGCACGTTTGGGTGGACACAGCCCCCACCCCTGCCCCAAAACCAGCCTCGAGTTCCAGTAACAGAGGTCCGACGGGAGGATTAGAGTGAGATGGGGCGGTGTCAAACGATTTAAAATATTGCACAGTGTATGCCCAGCTTTACAGGTATGGAACAGCATGATCTAGATGGAGCTCTAACACTTGTTTAATAAATATTGATTGGAACTGTGATTTAAGTTTAAGAATTAATCATTGAAAAATAAATCTAGATTAAAAAACAGCATAGAAACTTTTTTTATAGTTTGTAAATTTGTATCATTTTATTTTGTTTAATTGTATAAAAATATAAGATTTAGTTTAAAAAAAAATCTATGTTTGCTTATCACATTTTATATTTTTACATTCTGTTATGTTTTTTTTTTTTTTTTACACATTTCTTATTTTTACAATTAACTGGGGTGAGGGGGCGGAGGGTTGCCAACCAACCGTCCCTTGAAAAACGGAATCATAATAAAGTACCAGTCCCGTATTGAGGTGAAAAGGGACGCACTTTGTCCTGTATTTCTGTGAGATTGAAAAAATAGTCATAAATGCCAATGGAAAATGGCATTGAGCTGTTATAAGTTATTTTTTTCTGTTTTACTACAACTGTAGCTACAGTCATGGCCTTTGAGGCACAAATATGTAAGTTTTCTACAGATTTTCTGTTTGCACTTTTGTTATTGCACTAACAAGGTGCACTATTACAGAATGGATGTTCTGCTTTCTTTTTCTATTGTTTTATATTAATTTATACAAATTTTAATTAAGCAGGACAGGTTTCTGTTTAAGAAAGATACTTATTTTATTCAGTTCATTTTGATATTTTGTATTAAAGTGAAGTGCTGGATAATAATTAGTTTTCCATGTTTTCATGGCATTCAAAAATATGCATGTAATTCAATTCAGGTTCGAGCCAAATAGTTAAAAAATCGTTTTACTCACAAAAAAAAGTGTCTAAAAAAATTCACCACGCCAGGAAAGGTGAAGGCAATCTGGTTGGCCGACCTTGTCGATGAGGTGTCCCTTATTTATTTTTCAGGGGATTGGCAACCCTAGGCGGAGTATGATATAAAGGAAAGACGAGTGACATCATCAAGACATCTTTCAAATGACATAAAATCTGAAAAGAATGTTGATGATTCATGTACTTTTTGTAATCATAATACTGAAAGAATTTCACATCTGTTCTTTTATTGTGATATCTCTAAAAAGTTTTGGAATGATGTTGAATCTGATTTTTTTGATGCTGCTAAATCTACATACTCTCTTAGCCTTAAAGATGTTATTTGCCTTATAGATGTTATTTGTTATTATTATGTTAACTCAGAAGATTATGCTCTTGAATACCTGATAAACTTTGTTATCATATATGCAACATTTTTTATTCACAAACAAAAATTTGCAAAATCTCTACCTCAGATTGCTCCTTTACTTAACTCTTTGCTTAAATCTCTGATTTTATTAAATAACTAAAAAAGTAATACCTTATTGAGCCATTATGACATTTTTTTTTCCTGAAACCCCTGTTTGATTTATTTATTTCTTTCTTTCACTCCAGATTTATGTATTATTTAGTTATTTATTTTTATTTTTTCTTAAACCCTCTCTTGTAATTACTTACTTTGATTTAATATATATAACTACCCCTGATGTAATTGATATACTTTTATATGTACTGTCAACAATGTGCTGTTTGTTACTGTATACCTGTTGTTTTGTATATTTCAATAATATATTTGTTGAAAAAGAAAAAAAGAAAAAAAAAAACCTGAAAAGAAAATCTCAAATATGGTCAGCTATTTGAAAGTGAAAACTAGAAAAAAAAACAAATGTATATATATATAAGAACTAAAATCTTTGTTGGAGGATTAGCGGGAGGTGCTTTAAGAGACCGACTTGCTTGACGTGTTCAAGAACCGATGGTACCGAGGGACCAGCGTTCTGCATCAAGTGACAAATGTTCCAACTTCCAAGTTGAAAGCAATGTGCATGGAAAAGTTGCAGCTCCTCACTAAACCAAAATGTTATGTATAATTATGGGCGTGTTCTTTTGATTGATGGTTGATGCAGCTAATGGCTCGCTGTCATCACTTTAGTTAATTACTGTGTTGTTAATCTAAATAAAAGATCACTGACTGGTTATAGGTTGGTCTGGAAACGTGCCATGACTGTTGTACTGTCAAACAGTTTTATGTCTTTGAATAACCAGCATTAAAAACTGAACTGAAGTCATAGTTGCCAATGGTTGAAGGCAGGAACATACTGCATCACTTCCTGTTCTCCTGGCATTTGTGTTGCAACTCTGCATAATTTAAAGTGCAATCAAAAAGAATATAATTATATAGTTCACGCCATACTACAGGCTCTTGTAGCTAATATCAAAGGACATTTTATTAAATGAGTCAACAATACACCCCAACTCCAACTCGCCAACCTTTATTTGTAAATCAGGGAAACCTCATAAAAATACAGATTAAAAAATAAAACTGTACATAATCATAAGTGATTTAAAGGCAGTTTCCTTAATTTCAGATCTTTTCAGTCCAAATCTATTAGTTAATGATTTGATTTATGATCATAAAATTGATTTCATCTTGCAGAAACCTGGCAGCAGCAGCAGGATCATATCGTTTTCACGTTCCTCATTATCAAAACGGCTTATTATTAATCATTAATAGAAGAGAATAAAACAGAGCCAGGGTTCTGATGAGCCAGCGGCTGACTAATAGTCTGAGTAGTCCTCGGCCTAGGAAAAGACCTGGGATTACCTCACTCTTTTTAATCCTAGACTAAAGAATCCTAGATCCAAATTGGAAATCACAATTTTTATTCTGAGTTTATGTCTGGATTCTAAGACTTTTTTTCTCAGTAAGTGCAAAGTATGTCACGATGTGGGGAATGTAGGAGACTGAGGGGGCAGGAGTTCCAGACAAAAGTATTTTATGAAGAAAAGTTCTGCGGCCTGTGACGGTTCTGGCCAGTGACCATCCTAACCTTGGCAATTATCATGGTGATGCTGACTAGTGACGTTTCTGACCAGTGACGGCCCTTAAACATCTACATTGACAAAAAATATATGTAGATATATAGGTGTATATTATGGATATAGATATGTTAGGTATGTATATGGATATATTGAGTTGTATTATACGTACAGTATTTGTGTATCTATATCTCTATTCATATATATGGATTTATAGTTATATGTAGATATGTTGATATATTGATTTATGGTAGTTTTTATGTATATAATTGGAGGTAAATATATGAACTGGTATATATAGCATATCTACTCTTATATACCGTAGTTAATCAAGTATATCGTTATATCATTGCTGTCTATTGTTCTCTATTATATTATAGTTTTTTTGTAAAGTAATGATAATGTAATACTATACATTATAATTACTTCTATTATTACATACGTAATAATGGTGGGCATTTGTTTTGTTTTGTTTTTGTTTGCTTTGATTTGTTTTGTTTTTGACTATATTTATATATACTTATAATTTAGTATTATAAAACTATATTGAATATATATATATACATAATATATATATTATGTATATATATATATATAATATAATATACTATTCAATATATTGAATAGTATATTATATTATATATATATATATTTGTAGTTTATTTTTTTTACTTTTTTGTATTCTTTTTTTTTAACATGCATGTTCAAAATAAAATCTTTAAAAAAAAAAAAAAAAACCCCAAACAGCTCCAGAGTCTTGTTAAAGTCTGTGTCGGCCCTAAATACCTGTAGGAAGTCAGAACTTTGAAGAACGGCCACATTATCCAGACCCGTCCATGCTCTCTGTTTTCCAAAGTTTGTCTTGCTTGTAGCACACGACACACAAATGATCTCTGACAGACACAAACCTACAGACCGGTTTTAGGGGCAGTTCTTTGGACAAACAGCAGGAGAAATGTGAGAACAAAAAAATAGTTTTATTCTTTCTTCATTTCTAGATTCATCAGCTTCAAATCATCAGCAACTACAAAGTCCAGTTGTTTTGATATCAGGTTCAAAGTCTGTCGACCAAACAAGCACCGGCGGTCGTCTGAAGGCGTCTGCTCTACTCAGAAGCTGATTGGACGAAGCGAGTAGCCATTCAGGAGCAGCCTGCTCTATTCAAAACGTCCCGTCTCAGCTCACTCTGCTGCTGAAGTCCTCAGGGTGGACCGTCCCCACAGGTCTGGACCCGGCTCCGGTCCAAACCCGGCCCTGCAGGGCTCACTCGTCGTCCTGGTTAGCAAACACGCCGGCCTCCCAGCGCAGGGCTCGCTGGCTCTTATGCCGAACGACTCGAGTCGACTCCACCAGCTGAAACAAGAAGGAAGAAACCCATGAGTCCGGAGAGACAGAGATACTAGAGAGACCAAGACGCCAGAAACAGAAGACACTGAAGACACTGAAGACACTGAAGACACTGAAGACACTGAAGACACCAAAGAGACTTAAAGGAGCATGAGGCTCCTTTTAAGAAATGAGACTCTCTAGCGCCACCCTTCGCCACGGCGGCCATTGGGGGTACTGCAGCCAACAGTGAAGCCGGCACGGGAGAACGGGGAGAACGTGCATGCAGCGTCATGTGACGTCACATCCGCAGCCCAGCGCGGGAAATTCGGCCCCACAATTGCAGCACATTTTGCAGCACACAGCCTGTTCAAGGCAAAGGAGAGATACGCTAGAGGGCTCATTCTTTTTGGTTTGGAACGCTTCATCTGACATTTTTACTAAAAAAATTAAAACGTATACAAATTTTTTATCATAAATCCTGCCTCAATCCTGCCTCATGCTCCTTTAAGTTGAGGAGACAAAAAGACCAAGAGGGAAGTATTGAGTTTGACACGCAAGTAAAAACCCTGCAGTTTCTTTCTTGACCACTAGGGTCCGGCTCCAGCAGGGAAAAACACATTTGTACCCCATCAGGTGACATTATATCGAACAATATATGATTATAAACAATAAATAATATAAACAATGCATTTATGTACAACGAGGGGAGTTTTCTTCTGCTTGACAGCTGGCTATGGTCATGCTTTTGGGTCTTGTTAGGATTTTATGAAATTGTTTAAAGGTTTGAAGGGTTTTTCTATAAGACTACACTGGTGGTTGCTCTCAACGCAGGAACACATCCTGGTTTGTAGGACTAGATTGTTTAGATGAGTTCTTCTTTAGGTGAAGACAAAGAAGAGAAACAGATTTAAAACAGATTGGTTCCATTCTGTTTTTCTCAAAGTTTTAGTGATCTTAGGTATTTGCTGATTTAGCTTCTCAAGTAAGAAACAATCAGCAGGATATATTGTATATGGGTGAAAGTGTAACATGTTTAGGTTTCTTTCCCCCACAGATGTCTCCACAGATAAAGTTCAACATTCACACCTATAATGTACAAAACACCCCCCTTTTCAGTATAAATAGGCCTGGATTGATGACCACAGTGTGCATTTCTCTCCTACCTCTGTGGTTTGAGAAAAGTGAACCTCCGGCTGGAAAAAATTGTGCAAGATATTATAAAAGCTTGTATTAACATTTGATTCTGTTCATCTGGTTTTCTTATGGTGCACCAAACAAACTAACTAAGATCTTTCAGTCTGTAGAGGACCTTATTGATGATCAGATGATCCTGTTGAGGAGAGGAGCTGTCTAATGTCTCACAAGCTGTGGTGTGGAAGTCCTTAATCCAGCAGTGGAATTGTCGCACGGGAGTGGGATGCATCCTCTGCACACCTGTTTTTCTGGTACACAAACTGGAAGTGGTCCAGGTTGGCAGGGTGTGCCATTACCAGCATGAGAGCAGCCGGCCAGTACGGTAATCCCCCGAGCCTGAGACTGTTGAGTTCTCCAGGCAGGTGGGGAGTCTGCTCCATCTGGACCAGTTACTTTCCTCCTGTTGATGTTGAGCCGGGCCTTAACCTGCAACTGGGGCGCTTCCAACAGCTGTCTTTGATCCTGGGGGGAGCTGGAGGAGGGGGATGATTGTGAAGGAGTGTTGGAAGTGTCATTTCCACACTGCTGGTACCATCCTCCATGCAGGACAATAAAGAGTTCAGCCAGTGTATGTAGAAGGAGGACGGGGTAAATGTACCCAGTAGCGGGGCATATGACCGGGCCCTTTGCAGCCTGTAGCCTCTCGTCTCATGCCGATGTTTCACGAAAGCGTTTCGGTTGGCAAAAAGCCAACAATGCTCACAGTAACAGCAGTCTAATTTCATCTGCGTGGAAATTACATTCCAACTTTTGTGGTGGAGCTGTAATAACTTTCTGAAAAACAACGATCATCCTTATCTGTGGGAAATAGACCTTTGGGTCTGCACGGGCCCATTTTAAGGATATATCTCTTGATATTGGCATCCACAATGTTTTCAGAATAATTTTCCTGATCAGTTGGAAAACGCTCCAGAGGAGCAAATGCCTCTAGCTTGGACAATTTGGCTTTTTCTTGCTCCCTTTTTTCTTTTTCTCTGCGTTTTATCGCTCCCCTTTGGTGTTTATAACCCCCGCTCATGTTTAGGCTGTAGGATTACTGCTCTGTTGACAAGTGATCCATGACGGATGACGTTGATAGACGGCTGTTGATGACCAACCATTTTACCCAAATCACATTTGGAGATTCACTTGCAATTTTTGTTTTAAAGGGATTGTGACATGAAAAACAAATTTTTCTTGATTTTTTGTGTTTTGTTGGGTGTCTTGACATCAATTACACCCAAAAAACAACGAACTTTTAACATTCAGTGTATTGTGTGCTTTCTGGGATTTTCCGCATAACTGTGCAAAAACGGCTCATCTGGTTTGGTGGCGGATCGTTACGTATAGACCCGCTAAATCACCGCCCCCTCCACCCAGCTCCCTGTCTCCTCTCCTCTCCAGCGCACCATAAAGGCTGATTTATGGTTCCGCGTTACACCGACGCAGAGCCTACGGCGTAGGGTTACGCGGCGACGCGCACCGTACGCTGAACCCTACGGCGTAGGGCTCTGCGTCGATTTAACGCGGAACCATAAATCAGCTGTTTAGAGCCTCTTTTGTTCTAATCACCGGAGGAAAACTGCTAAGAACACCCGCGGCCACTGACTGGACTTAAGATAAGGTGACACTGCTGCTTGCATGCCTTTATTTTTATGATTGTTTGCTGTGGTTCGCCGTGCTGCTTTTCTGTGCATGCTTCGCCTGTCGCTCCCGGCTCTCTCCGACGCCGCTGTGAGCGTATGGCTGGAGGAGGAGGAGGTTTGGAGGAGGAGCGGAGCAATGATTGACAGGAAAGGGGGAAAATGAAGCATTTTTCACGGCGCAAAAAAACACTGTAATAAAAAGCCAGGAAAAGAGTACTAGAGTGAATATTTTCTTGTTACACTCTTTTAGACACATTTGAGGGATGTTGGCCAAGACTTTTAATAGTGTTAAAAGCATGTTAAAAATGATGTCACAATACCTTTAATGTTAACTGTGAATGACACACAAACAGAAATAAAACACCTTTAAAAAAATCAATAAATACACAATGTAGCAACAAATAAAAAAAGGTATAAAATTGTATAAAAAATATAAAAACTATAAGTAACATGACGAATAATCAGTAACAGCTTGGCGATAAGGTGGATAACTGTATCAAAAGTGTTAGTTTGACAGTTCCAGATCTTTGCTGCAGCAGAACAAAATGAATTTTGTCCAAAAATAGTGAGGAACTTGATATAGTGACTTGATGTTACGTTCTGTTAGCCGGCTGAAGAAGAGAAGACGAATACAAATGTGTTTTTCCCCAAATGGATTTATAAATAAAAAGAACCCAACAGTGGAGACGCCGAGAGGGAAGGGACGACCACCCGACCAATATTTAGAGATGTAAAAACATGCGTCTGTCGCTAAACAAATGGCTGAATGATAAAGAATATCCAATTTATTCTTGATTAAGTGTTAAAGCACAACCGCAGTGTATTAAGGAGCCTAAAAACAGCTGGTAACTAAATCTTTATCTTTAGATTGACAGACTGTTACAACCAGTGCTGCCAAAGTGTTTCCATTTCACTTTTGGGATAAACTGGATTGTGAAAGTGTAAAAAAGATTTTGCGATATTTTTTTTTTTTTTTTTTTTTAATTATAGGCATTTCTATTAAATATTTTTCCTTGCGATATTTAGGTTTTGTTTAAAGCTAAGGTAGGTGTGTTGTAGTCAGCTTCCACATCTGATTGTCTCATCCATTTACCCATTTCTGGATTAACCAGTTTCTACCAAAAAGACTCTAGAGTATGAGCAAGAAAAGGCTTCAAACAGCTCTTTGGAAAACCTGTGGATGACGTCACGGTGGGTGTGAGGGGACAAACCAGATCTGTGTCCAGTTTTGTGTATAGATTGTTTGGGAATGACAAAGGTACATATTTACACAGCACAGACTGAGGAGATGACGGCCACAACAAAGAGATGGATGGACGGACGGACGGACGGACGGACGGACGGACGGACGGACGGACGGACGGACGGACGGACGGACGGACGGACGGACGGACGGATGTTTAATACGGATGAAAGGGATTCATTAACATTGCTGATGGTGTAAATGGCGTAAATGAGGTCGGTGTTGCTGGTGTTGCTGGTTTCCGGTCTAACATCCTGGTGTGGTCATGTGAGTGGCGTGGGCTGGATTCTGTACCTCATTGTTGACGTTGTCGACCAGCTGGATTCCTGCGTACTGAAAAACCAACAGACAGCTATTCAAAAACTCTGAAGGGAAATGTATTGTTGCAGTGGTCATGATTTAAGATGTAAGGCCCAATCCCAATTCTCCTTCACTCGCCCTTCTTTTCTTCACTCGCCCTTCTTTTCTTCCCTACCCCCTAAAAAAGAAGGGGGAGATTTTAGGGCACTTGAAATGTAGGGCACTTGGCCCAGGTGCCTGTCCCAATTCTCCCCCTACCCCTCGTTTTCATCCCTACCCTGATCAGGAAGCAGAGAGCCAAAAGCTGTTTTAATTTCAGCTGTAGCGCTGTTAATATGGCACTTTATTAAGTTTTAATATTTTTTCAGGCGTAAAAGTAACTTTAAGATCCAACCTGGGCTCAGTTTATCCAAATAACCCCTGTTAAGAAATTTGACTCAACGTTTTCGGAGATGAGAAGAGCCCCCGGCCCCGGGGACAGAGGTGGAAAAAGTACAAAAATATTGTACTTAAGTAAAAGTACAAATTTTCTGCTTGAAAATTACTTAAGTAAAAGTAAAAAGTACCCATTAAGAACATTACTTAAGTAAAAGTATAAAAGTACCTCAACTTAAATATAATAAAGTACCAAAAGTACATGGTGTAAAATGTACTTAAGTACAAAAGTAAAAAGTAAAAAGTACAAAGTACAAAGTACAAAATTCAAAGTACAAAATTATTTTCAAAAGGATTGCAAAGAAATGAAGAATCCAAGAATTTGCTTACAACTCTAAGTAATGGTGATATTATTCTGACCCCTTTAGCATTTGTTTCCATTACCCCATTTTAATTTCTCCCTTTGCTCATCACTGCTGCTGTAGCCCATTGGCCCCGCTGACAGGTCCACCCCCAGCCTGTAGTATCCAGTGACAACATTAAGCAACCCCAGCTGATAAAGGATGAGACTTTTGAACTTTTAAATGCCAAAACCACCTTAGAAGGGGTGGAATCAAAGAATGGTGCGCATGGACACGCGTCGGCTGCCGCTCAAGGCTGATTTATGGTTCCGCGTTACACCAACGCAGGGCCCGTACCCTACGGCGAGGCTCTGCGTCGATTTAACGCGGGACCATAATTCAGGCTTCAGTCCTCATCGGTACTCGACGCGACGGCGGTTCCTCCGGCCTTCCGGCCCGCCTCTGCGGCGCAACTCTCCCGGGAGCTGCGGCTCCTTCTCGGTATATTCACGCGCCCCCCTTCCTTCCCGTCCGCCTTATGGTTCTGCGTTAAATCGATGCACACCCTACGCCGTAGGCTACGGCGTAGGGTGTGCGTCGCCGCGTACCCTACGCCGTAGCTCTGCGCCGGTGTAACGCGGAACCATAAATCAGCCCCCGCTGTGCTGTTCTTTAATTTGTAGCGAGTAACGACGTGTCCAATTTTAAATATAGCGGATTAAAAGTACGATTTTTTCCTTGAAAATGTAACGAAGTAAAAGTAAAAGTACAGAAAAATGAAAGTATCAATAAAAGTACAAATTCTCAAAAATCTTACTTAAGTACAATAACGAAGTACTTGTACTTCGTTACTTTACACCACTGCCCGGGGAGCAGCAGCAGCTCACGGCCCGAGAACAGACGTGATCGCTGGGTCGACTCACGCCGTCGTCCCTGTTAAGAGCCGCAGAGCCTACGGCGTAGGTTACGTAACCTACGGCGTAACCTAACAGCCTTTTTTTCCAAGGCGATCTTCGCGAACAACGGACAAAAAAGGGATTATGTACATTCACTGAGTGAATATTATGAAAGTAAAATATATATTTGTCGCTAGAAATGTAATCAAAACGCATTCTTATGCAGAAACTAACTCAAAATATTGATTTTATTCACAAAAAAAATAAGAAATGTCCGCCATGTTTTTTTTTTGGATTCAGTCCGCAAATGACGACGAAAAGCATTCTGGGGAATTTTTATACCCCCTCGTTCGCGAGGTCAGCTTGTCACATCCCTCGATTTGAAGGGGCTATTCTCAGCCCCTCGCCCTCGTTATGCCCCCTCCGCCTAGGTGAAAAGAGGAATTGGGACACCACTACCCTCACGGGAACGCGCAAAATTTAGGGGTAGTGAAGAAAACGAGGGCGAGGGGGTCAATTGGGACGCAGCCTAAGGGTCCATTTTAGTCTTCATCCAACCCTACCCACCTCCTCCAGATCTTCCAGGAGGACACACAATTGTTCCCAGAGCGACTGAGGGATGTAATCTCTGGAGTGTGATTCAAGATTCAAGTCTTTGTTGTCACAGTATTTGCATACGATGAGATTAGAGTTGTACAGGCCTGAAACACCCAGCCAAAGGGGCCTCCTGGAGACATCCTAACTAGCTAAAACCCCCTCACTATCTCCCCTGGACGTGGACGAGCACTGATTCTACTCTGAGTCTCTCTGCAGAGGAAACTCATTTAAAATGTTGTCTCCTCCATCTGGTTCTTTGGTCATTACCCACAGTTCCATAGGTGAGGGTAGGAGCGTAGATCCACTATTAATTACACCAGTCAGACCACATCATCTGTAAATACCAGAGATTTCATGCTGACAATATTTGACCCTGAAAAATTCCATCCATAAAAGTTATAAACAGAATTTGATAAAATGTTCAGTCCTGACAAAGTCCAAAACACAGAGCAAGTCTGACTCAATACCACCAATGCAAACCAGATTCTTGCTCCATTTTTACAGGGACTGGATAGCTCGTAGCAACAGACCTATTGCTATGGCCCAACAGGCTGATGCCCATATGTGGTCATCACACATGACGTAAACTCCTATGCATACTCCAGGAGCTTAGCAAGAGTCCGAGGTTCCACGAACGGGACAGAACCCACATTGTTCTGCCTGAATCCGAGGTTTGACTATTGACTAGACACTGTTGCACAGCAGTGTTGATGAAGGCAGACCTACCAAAGAGTCCAAAGACAAGACATCAGTCAGGTTCAGGTCAGAGAAGACAGCTCCTCCCAATCACGCCCTTCCAGTTAGCATTATCCATGAGACCATTGAAGTCTGCCAGTGGAACAACAGAGTCTCCTTTGGGAGAACTTTCCAGCACACCTGCCAGAGACTCCAAGAAGCTATTTAAAACTGGTGTTTGGTCCAGAAACACAAACAACAGTTAGAAGCTGCCCCCAAGTCTGAAGGGACAGGGACGCTACCCTCTCGTCCACTGGAGAAAACACCAACATAGGGACTAAAAGCCATAGGGGAGTCTCCCACTAGGGGAGTTTTTTACCTGCCATTGTTTATGTAATAACTGCTCGGGGGTCATGTTCTGGGTATGGGTCTCTGGAAAGCGTCTAGAGACAACTCTGTTGTATTAGACGCTATATAAATAAAATTGAATTGAATTGAATTGAATAGGGCAATAACTTAGCCCACCCCATCTCGATGCCTCGCACCATGGGCAACTCCACAGTGGAACAAGGTCCAGCCTTTTCCATTTAGATTGAGGTGAACCTGACTAGATCTAGTAGGTACTGCTCAACTGCCCACACAAATTCAGGTTCCCTCACCCCCCAGAGAGGTGACATCTCATGGGGTGATAAACTGAACACTTCATCGTTTACTGCAGAGGATCAAAGACTCACCGAGTTCTCCTCCTGCTTCAGTTTCGATCGACGCTCCTCGAAGTCCTGCAGCAGAGACTCCGTCAGACCTCGAGGGGCCCGGAGGGCCGGCTGAATCCCCACAGGGGAGGAGGGGGAGGAGGTGAAGGACGGACCGATGGCAGGACGAAGAATGGGGGAGGCCAGATTGACGGGTTTCTCTGAGACACAAGAAGGAAACATGTATGGCAACATTTTTGAGCAGCAGGCGGAACAGTTTCTCTAGCTACTGTGTTGTCACAATGTGTACATGAAAGCACAACTTAAAAGATGGACACATGGGTGCTTCACTTGAAGTTCTGGTTCTCTTTGCAGATGTTCACATTTGGAGGTGTAGAAGCATGCAGTCAGAATGAGATCCAGAGAAAGTTCTGGAAAAGCCTCAGTCCCTCCAACCTCAGCCAGCACCTTTTGATCAGTTTGATCACAACCATGATACCGTCACCAGTGAGCAGCTGCTACCAACATCACACTGTTAGTGGTTTAGAGACTCCAGAGATTGTAACGGTGAAAGATGACCACTCCATCATTGTTCCTGAGATATTTCCTTGTACAAATATCCACAACCCAGCAACTGTTCCACATGGGTGTACCAGAACATCCTGAAGAGGATTCCTCTTCAAAAACCTCTAAACTCTGTTTCACAACAGGAACATCAATCTTGGTCCAGTAAATGGTCAGATATTCTATTCAGATAGTCAGGTATTTAGGTTTTTACTACATGAATCTAAACACATGTGACCTCTAAAAGTGGAAAATGTAGTCATATTTTAGCTGTTTATCTTAATTTACTCTGCTCTGATGATATGATGATATAATTTTCCACTTCTGATGGAATCTTACAAACGTTTTCACATAAACCGGCTAGTTACTGAGATAAACTCATTTTAGATTAGAAATGCAAAAGAATGCAGCTCTTACAACCAGATTTCGACAAACGGCTTCCAAAACTAATTTACAAACACTGATATTGTTGAGCGGAGACCCCTATGTCCTGCAGGTCTGGTTGCCAGGACAGGAGGTCTAAGATTACATACCCAAGTGTGTGGGGGGGTAGAACTGCCTTGTGGCCATCTTTGTTGCCTGATCCATCAGAGGAGCTGGAGTGAAGACCACTTTGCGAGTCTCTTTCCTGGACTCCCTCAGCTCCTGGAGTTCCTGCTCCCGTCTCAAAGCCTCCTCGATCTCCTTCTCGATAAAATCTGGAGCTCCTTGTCCTCTGGACTTCAGGCCGGTGGGCTCCAGATTCTCTCTCCAGGAACGGGACACATCTTCATGGTGAGAGGAGGAGGACGACGATAGCGTATCTTGGTAGAACCGCCTCCTTTCCTGGACCACAGAGTCCTTCTCCGTATAAGAGGAAGTAGACAGATTTGTTTCACGGAACACCGGTTCTTCAGGATGTCGATGAGGACAGCAAGGAGACGGGAAACCTTCATCTCCTGCAGACTCAAACCCAGGCCTTTCTCTGAACCTCCCATCCTCATCTTTTTTCTCCAGCTTCACATCCTGTGTTGGCTCTTGGTACTGTTGCAGGGACTGTCCCTGCTGCTGGGGGTTCTCCCTCCTCTGGGTCTGTTTTTGGACCTCGCTTTGGCCAATGAAGCCCACTTGGTCATTCTCTTCGGCTTGGATGGAGGTCTTATTCAGCTGTAAACGTCTGGTTTTGATTTGGACTATCTCTGCACCAGGATTGCTGTGGCTCAGGCCCCGAGAGCGACGCAGGTTCTTCTCACGTTCCTGAACTAACCGGATCTCCCGTTCGATGGGGGTCTCATTGACCTTTGTGGACTCCCCGGTGCCATCATCGTTGGCGTATCCCACAGACAGCTCTTCTAGACCAGAGTCCAGGTCATCAAAGACACTGCTGTCTTCATGTTGGGTCACCTTGACCAGCTTCTGCTGATTCATCTCTTCTTCTCCTGATGTGAACTTCATTGTGTTGTATCTGTCCTCCTCCACCTTCCTGGCCTCTTTAGAGACTGGGTGGAGACCTGAGCTCAGGCTTGTCCTGGAGGACCTGTTAGAGCTGAGGATTGCTGCAAGCCGGTCCTGCTCCATCTTCAGGAACTGCTGTCGGGCTGCATTGAAGTTAATTTGCTCCACGTCAATGGCGTCAGGTTCGATGGTTTGATGGGGTTCTGCTCCGGAGTTGGCAGGACTGTAGCTCAGACTAAAGCCTTCCATCAGCCTGTCTGCAGACTGGCTTGGATCTGTTGGATTCCTTCTGGGGGCTTGGCTGCGGATTATCTCCTTCCGGAGCTGCTCGTCCTGTTCCTCGCCGACCGGCTCAGTATCGTTGGAGGGACCCAGTTCATAGCGCGAGTCTCCATTGCTCTCTGAGAACAAGCTCTCTGGCTTCTTGTTGCTGCTGTAGGTCTGTAGTTTGAATCCCTGCTCCTCCTTCAGGGTGGCCAGGTAAGCCTGTCGCTGCGGGGACGTCATCCAGGCCTCGTTCTGCTCTGCTTCAGGACTGGTGGGGTCCTCCACAAAGGAATAAAACCCGCACTGAGAGCCAGAAGTGCTGCTGGGGCTGCTGGGATGCCAATCATCGCTGGCACTGCCATCCTCAGACACTGCAACATGCCGGGTCTGGATCAGAATGTTGTGCGACTCCTCGCTGTGGGGTGAAGAGACCACCACCAAGGACTGGTTGTGAGACACAAGGATGCTACCAGGGGGGGTGTCCAGGTCAACCAGGGTGGGGGGGGGGCCAGCAATGGTGCGCAGGTCTGATGGTTGCAACAGGGGCGAGAGAGGCTTCAGCTCCCACAGTTTTGGGTTACTGTCCATGTCTGCAGAGGGCGCTATGGAGTCAGGACGGGGTGGAGGCTCAGGTGGACGATGTAGATAAACAGAACTCGGAAAAGAGGGAGGAGTCAAATCATCCTGATGGTCAGCGCTTGAGAGTCTCTGAAATGACAGGGTGAAGAAGACAGTTGCTCATGTGCTAACAGATTGTCTTGTTAACAGAAATTTGAGTCTTATAATAATTTTTCATGAAAACATAATTAAAATGTACTTATTATAGTAACAGAAAAGTTAATTTCTTAACTGCAGCTCTACATTTTCTCCTGTGTTTGGGATCACTTCCTGTCCCATTACACAGTTTTAGCTGGTCTTTAATGTCCTCACATGTGTCTCTAGAAGACTCTGGTCTACAGACGAGTTTATGGTCCACTCAGTGACTGACAGGTGTCCAGATCCCAGACCCAGACCACCACCCTTTCACCACCCACTTGACAGTGGGCTTGGGGTGTTTCTGCTGAAATGTTGTGTTTGGTTTTCTCCAAACGTGGTTCTGCACATTCAGACCAAACAACTCCACTTGGGTCTTATGTGTCCACAGGACGATGTTCAAGAAGTTTGATGGTTTGTTCTGACACCCCGGTGTTACTTGGGACATCCATTCCTGGGAGGATTGACAGCTTGCATCCATCCATCCATCCATCCATCCATCCATCCATCCATCCATCCATCCATCCATCCATCCATCCATCCATCCATCCATCCATCCATCCATCCATCCATCCATCCATCCATCCATCCATCCATCCATCCATCCATCCATCCATCCATCCATCCATCCATCCATCCATCCAAGAACCTTCTGTCTGTGAGGCGACAGTGCTAACCACTCTGGAAATGGTTTTACAAGCATCTCCAGATTGATATGCATAAGCAGATACTTCTCTAATGGCCCTTTTCCACTAGTATCTACTCAGCTCGCTTCTACCCGCCACACACCCGTCTTGCACTTTTGCACTAGGGGCTGAGGCGGGGCGAGCCGCTCCAAGCAGATACTTTTTCTGTAACCATTCTGGCGAGGTTCTAACCGGGCTGAGCCGGCACTATATCCGACGTCATCACATTACAGGCAGCTGATTGGTCAGGGGGCGGGGCCGTCAGACGTCTGAATCAGGAAGTAGGAGTCAGCGCGAGAACAACTGGCGGGTCGCGGCGATTTTATTATAAAGCGCAAACGTCTGTTTGGTGATCCAACTCTGAGGTGCAGATGTTCATAAACATGGTGGCTGAGGAGAGAATTAAAAAAGGGATCTAGACGGGCGATAAGGAACGATCAAATCCACAGGCGCTCTGTTTTACTCTCAGCCGCTCACGGCTCCAGCTGATTTCTCATCAGCGCCGACACAAACAAAGCGGTTGCGCAATCGAGTACGTCACAGCAGCTTCACCCAAACCTGCCCACTTCTCCCCTGGCTGTGGAAAAACAGGGACAAAATGGGTAGATGCGGGTAGAAGCGTGACGAGCCGAGTCGGGCTGAGTAAGTACTAGTGGAAAAGCGCCATAAGACCACTGCGCATTTCTTTCCCTCTTGGCATTGTGTAAACACACACCTGAATGCTCCAAGAGAGCAAATTGCCAAGACATCTTCTTCAGAGCTCACCACCTGATGATGGGGGGGTGTGGGGGTAGTTAGTATTGTTTACATTTTTTTCTTCTCTTAGTCTTCAGTTTTTGTTAAATAACAGTGTGGTTAAAGAAAATAAATGTTATGTTGTTGTTTATCTAAGGTGTTTATCTGCATAACAAAACCCAAGTGTAACTGATCAATAAGAACCAGAACCAGATACATAGTTCCAGGCACCCTCTTTGCAAAGCATTAAGTGTGAGCTCAGCAGTTTATAATTCATATAAGAGTCGAGGTCACGTGACTTCTCGTAACTGCAATAAGTCGGGTATCAACTTATCAGGAAATATCACCTCATTCAGCAGCTGAGATTGATAAGTGATCGGTCATTGGCACCAGGAAGGAGGAACCAGGAGGGAGGAGCGATCGGACCCAGTCTGGTTTAATCCAGTTCAGAGAAATCATAAAGCCAGAGTTTAGATCATAAACCAGGAAGGTGAATTTGGAGCAGGTTGAAGGTTCAAACACGCTCATCAAACCATTAAACCTGAGTCACCACGACCTGAACGTAGCACAACTGAATGCACATCGGTTTCTGCCTATACTGTACACAAATCTGTGCACTTGTTCCCACACCCGTACATATACGTGTATGTGTACACCTGCACACACAACTGTTTACACACTTGTACACACACCTGTGCACACATCTGTATACAGCTGGTTGAAAAAACTCTCAGTTAGCAGGAGTTTATAAGATGTTAATGAAAACTCCAACGATGCTGATGCAGAACGCCTGGATCGAATTCAATTTACCGGGTAATTGCATTTATACGGCATCTATTACAACAGAAGTTGTCTCTAGGATCTTTCCAGAGACCCAGAACGTGACCCCCAAGCAATTATTACATAAATCTGGATCATAAGGGGGGACCCTCCTGCTGAAGGCCAGCTGGGCAGAGCAGGAAAAGAGAGACCAGACAGAGAGAATGAAGAACATCTGAACAGACCATTTGGACAGAACACTGGAGGGCATCCAAGGACTGCCTCCTCGGTTGGATTTGTGGGATTTTGAGTTTTCCAAAGGTTTGGTGATCACGTGATAATCATGTCTGCTCATTTAGAAATGTGTACTGCATCTCATCATAACACCTTACAAATAAAAAGGATGAGTAGTGTTAAATAAGTTAGCTTTTCTACTTCCTATCAAAACATTTCCTTGTTCATGGGTCATATTTCTTCTGAAACTCATCATTGCGTACCCACAGTCTCCCCAGGTGACTGTACCGTAGAATAGTGGAAGATGGGGCCATCGGTGGTGTTATTTTGAAACTCCACAGTCCCCACTACACCATTGTCATGTCTGACTTCCTGCCTTCTCCATCTGCTGAAACGAAGCACCAACAACCTAACTTCTGTAGTGACGCCAATGAGGAAGAAGTAATAAATGAAGTAAAGTGAAGAAACCTCCTGTACACACAGAACCTCACAGCTGCTCTTGACAGAACCTTAGAGGTCCCACTCATGGAAGTTCCCAGCGGTTGCAGACTGGCCTCCCAGCCTTGGCCTTCGTCTCCCGCCCCCCTATCCTTGTGATCTTAACCTCAGCCTCCTGGTCTCGGTCTCCTAGCGCCAGCGTCCTAGTCCTGGCTTCCTAGTCTTTGTTAGTCCCAGCTACCTAGTCAAGGCCTCCAAGCCTAGTCTCAACCTGCGGCCTCTCTAGCCCAGTGGTTCTCAAATGGGGGTACGCATATCCCTGGGGGTACGTGAAGGCACTACAGGGGGTACGTGAGACTTTAAAATATACATATATTTAAAATGTAGCATCCATGCAAAAATCCTTTAAAAATAAATATTTCATAAATAATTGAGGAAAATATAAGTCTAAATTCATAAAATTAATTGTATCTTCAGGAGTAGGCTATTCAACTTATTATCCTAAAACCCCAGAGTATCCCCCACACCAGGATGGTTCCACCTAACCTGTCAATCACCTGGCTTCACCTGTCAATCACTTGGACCAACGATGGAGTTGTGGTTGAAGCGTAGCAGCAATGTTTGTTGTATATAAATATAATAAATGTTGTATTTATTTATGTGAACTTTTAGGAATGTCTTGTCTATCTGTTGTGCCTGCGCACTTTATATGTTTCACCGAGGGAAGTGGGAAACGTCCGCTCGATTCCTTGTATGTCTTGACATGTGAAGAATTGACAATAAAGCTACTTTGACTTTTTTTACTTTGATATTTTTATGTTTAATAAATCAGTTACTGATGGCACAGTGCTCTGTTTTAGGTCTTTTTTTTACCAGCTTTGTGCTGGTTAGGGGGTACTTGGCTGAAAAAATATTTCACAGGGGGTACATCACTGAAAAAAGGTTGAGGACCACTGCTCTAGCCCACCGTGGGACCTGCCAACAGTTTTACAGCCCGCTTTCAGCTCATATGGATCAAATAGAGCTGCTGCCTGTGAGTTTAGACGTACAGTTTTCTGGTGCCTTCATCAGTGGACGATCAGCTCTGTCGTCTGTAACCTCTTAATGCTTAGCTGGAGTAGCTGGAGAAAAAAACCCACACAAGGAGACTCCTGCTGGCAGCAAAACCTGGACCTTCTAGCCGTGTGACCGCAGCATTGGCCCTTTAGCCACCGTGTCTGGATGTATTAAATGAAGGATCTTCCAGCTCTGCGACTTCAGTTCCTGAACCAGTCTGGGTCCTCTGAGCTCAGGACCACCGGATACATGACCAACCAATCAGAGAGAAGTCATGTGACATAGGTGGCGCTACTACAGACTAGTATCAACTAAAGACGTTAATGTCTGCAGTGGGACGTTGGCGGCTGCTGCTGGTTTCATGATTGAACCTTCAGCCAGGGTGTTGCGAGTGACTCTGCAGCCATCTTGCTCGCTTTCGCTTGTTATGGCGCTTTTCCACCAGTACCTACTCAGCCCGACTCCGCTCTCCTCCACTCAGTTTGGTTATTTCCCACTAGGGGTCCAACGTGCCGAGTAGATACTTTTTCTGTAACTATTCTGCCGAGGTTCTAAGCTGCTGAGTCGGCTGTATCTGACATCATCACACTACAGGCCACCGATTGGTCGGGGGGTTGGAGTCAGACGTCTGAGTCAGGATGTGACATCAGAGAAAGAGACTGACGGATTCTTGTTCATTTTATTCAACAGCAATGGCGGCAAAAGTCTGTTTCATGATCCAACTCTGAGGGTCAGATGTTCATAAACCTGGTGCTGAGGAGAGAATTAAAAAGGGATCTAGACGGTGATAAGGAACGACCAGATCTACCAGGAGCTCTGTCACTTCATAGCTGTTCACGGCTCCAGCTGACTTTTCAGCAGCGCCAACTTGATATCAAACACAAGCCACAGACCCAGCAGCACATCTATCATCTCCTCCAGGTTCTACATCTTTAGTGTTGTTGTCTCCTTCCTTTAGATACACAATCAAATACGTCACAGCAGCTTCTCTCCAACCTCCTACTTCTGCTCCAGGTGCTGAATTGTTATGGAAAAGAAACCAGGCTGAGCTGAGTTGAGTCAAGCCGAGTAGGTTCTAGTGGAAAAGCGCCATTAGTTATCACATAAAGACCAGCCCTCTTTGTTGTGATTGGTTCGGTACATTCTTTATCGACGGCTGGGGCGGGAGGAAGTACCGGACCTAGTTTGACCTCCAGAGGAGTTCAGGTGTTGGGAGAAGCAGAGCCCCAACAGAGCAGGAGTGGAGCTGCACTCAGAACCAGAGTTGCTGCTGGTGCTGGTTAGTGAGTGAGTGAGGGTTCATCTGCAGAGAAGCCTCAGAAGACAGTGAGCTGTCTGCGACTGATAAGCTGCTCCTCCTGCTGCTGCGGCCGCCTGATAGCCTCCCGCTGTTTACCACGACCGACCGACCGCGGGGACGACACCTGACAGCTGAGCTCTGCAGTCCCAGAGGCTTCAGGACAACACGAGCGGCTTCATGCTGCTGCCGGCGGTTTGTGGCTGCCGTGACCTGCAGGAGGCCTTCACACAGGAAACCACAACACCAGTGAACTTTGATCTGCACAGCAGTCGGAGCAGAGAGACGCGCAGAGACACATGGAGAACACACCGGTCTCCCTCTTCCTCTCCGTTATTGTTATTAGTGACTGATTGATCAGGTTCTTGACTGAAATGTAAAGTTTGAAGCTGGTTTCTTACCTCAACTCAGTTTCCTGTCAGCAGCTCGAACACTCTGAAGTACAAGCCAGATGATGAAGCAAAGGTCATCTCTACAACCAGAACTGGCCCCACCCCCCACACGACCCTGCCAGTAGATAGGCCCCGCCCACACGACCGGACCAGGAAGTTCATATTGTGATGGGGATGATAACCTACAGCTTCATCATCTTATGTCACCATTTCATAAGAAACAGACAGAACTGACCCCTGAGCTGACAGGAAGTACTTGCACATTAGAGTACTCAAGTACTAAAGTAATCATGTAAGTACTCCGATGTACTCTACTGACATACTGGTGTACTTGAGTACTCAAGAACTCAACGACTCACTACGGAAGCACTCAGATACTCACATTATACTCCAATACTCAGGTTTACAAGGGCTCCAGTAGAGGTGGTGCTATCTGGGGTTTATTACTCTAGATCAGGGGTCACCTGGTGCTGGAGGTCACCGATCCAGCCTGCTTCAACACACCTGATTCTAACCAATACTCCTCATCAGCTCGTCATCGAGGTCTGCACAGCTCTGCTGATGACACGGCCATGTGTATCAGGGTGTGGGGAAGCAGGGAGACACCTAAAACCTGCAGGATAGGTGCTCTCCAGGACCAGGGTTGGTGACCCCTGCTCCAGATCATCAGCAGAAATTACTACGCTGCCCTCTACTGGTCAAACATGTGTAGTGAACACACATCAACCCGGACAAACCCTGCATTTCCTCTACTGACCACTAGGGTCTGGGTCCAAACCCACAGTTCATTAAAAAGCCATCGTCTAAATCCGCTGCAGAGGTGGATAATCCAGGTAGGGTTGCCAACCGTCCCTTGAAAAATGGAATCGTCCCGTATTTATAAACTAAAGTACACATCCCGTATAACGAAGTATAACGAAGGTAACAAAGTATTTGTACTTCGTTACTTGACACCTCTGAAACCAAACCAGTTTTTGTACCAGACTTTAAATATGTTTATTAAATATGTCAGTGGAGATTGACTCTCTTTTGCAGCCAGACCCTATCAGTCAGTCGAGAAACTGCGATGAATCTTCCACATGATCCTCAACCTGAAAATTAAAGGAGCATGAGGCAGGATTGAGGCAGGATTTATGAAAGAAATTCGTAAACGTTTTAAGTTTTCTAGTAATAATGTCAGATGAAGTGTTCCAAACCAAAAAGAATGATCCCTCTAGTGTATCTCTCCGTTGCCTTGAACAGGCTGTGTGCTGCAAAATGTGCTGCAGTGCTGGGGCCGAGTTTCCCGCGCTGTCCTGCAGATGTGACGTCACATGACGCTGCATGCGCGTTCTCCCCGTTCTCCCGTGCCGGCTTCACTGTTGGCTGCAGTACCCCCGACGGCCGTCGTGGTGAAGGGTGGCGCTAGAGAGTCTCATTTCTTAAAAGGAGCCTCATGCTCCTTTAAGTGGTTGACGCTTGGTCTGGATCCAGACCCTAGTGGCCAGTGGAGGAACTGTAGGTCTTCTGCTTCAACTCAACCCAGAAGTTAAAATGATGGCACTTGTTTGTTTCAAAGATAACTCATTACACTCACATGACTCCTCCTGTCTTAGCTCATCTCAGTTTAGCCCCTCCCAACCAGAGCAGAGCAGAGGAAACGTGACTTGGGCAGGGCGGGTCTCACCTGTGATCTTAACTGTGCGTTATGGTCCAGAGTGTGAACCAGAACCTTCCAGGGTGGGGTGTACCGGAACATCCTGAAGCTGGACCGGCCCGGGTTGCTGCTGCTTCTGGTCTAGAAGAGGATAAGGATGAAGAGGATGTCACACTGTCAGTCATCAGGAACCTCGTAGGTCTGATCCTGAGACAGACCTATCAGAATTATTGATCAGGTTCAGTTTTGTTTTGATGTTCAACCAGAAACAACAGTGTAAACAAAACATGAATACAAATCTGGAGTCGCAGACTTTGTAAAAAGAACTGGACACACATCCAGATGTTTCTAAAGAGATGCCTTGAAGTTTCCTTTTTGGGTCTCTGGGGGGCGTCATACTGGTAGTAGCTGACTAACCCACCGCGGATAATCCACAGATAGGCTTATACAGGGGTCGGCAACCCGTGGCTCTAGAGCCACATGCAGCTTTTTAGCGCCGCCCTAGTGGCTCCTGGAGCTTTTTCAAAAATGTTTGACCTTTTTTTCCCTTTTTTTCTTTTTTTCCTTCTTTTTTTCCCTTTTCTTCCTTTTTTTTCCTCAACATTTCGACTTTTTTCACGAAATTTTGACTATTTCCTCGACATTTAAACTTTTTTCTCAACATTTCGACTTTTTTCTCGAAATTTTGACTTTTTTCTCAAAATTTTGACTTTTTTCTCAACATTTCGACTTTTTTCTCGAGATTGTACTTCAACATTAATCTCGACATTTCGACTTTTTCCTCAACATTTCGCCTTTTTTCTCGAGATTGTACTTCAACATTAATCTCGACATTTCGACTTTTTTCTCGGCATTTCGACTTTTTTCTCGAAGTGCATAATGAAAAAAAAAATCTTCCCCCAGTTATAACTAGATACATGCAGCATGTGTTGCCTTCATTCTAAGACTTATAAAAGACTTTTCATTTTTTGCGGCTCCAGACATATTTGTTTTTTGCTTTTTTGGTCCAATATGGCTCTTTAAACATTTTGGGTTGCCGATCCCTGAGCTAATCCAATGCATCTATAGGTGCTTCAATTGCAAACATGGCCCGCATGAGCTCACACTGCAATAATCAGCTCACTCCGTCCTGGTGGACGTCTGGGAACAGATACCCTGTCAGGTTTTCTATGTGGTCCATCTGAGTTTAAGTGGGCTGTAAAAATGTATCCCAGGTGGGTTCGTCTTCAAGTACCAGGTGGGTTGATCTATAGGGTCCAGGCAGTTATTATAGCTAACGCAAAGACTTAAACTGAAACTAACATTAAAAGATGAACCCTGTGAACTGAAATGAAAATAAAAAGTAAAGATTTTTATCCAACGCAAACTAAATAAAAACTAAAATTAACGATGCAAAATTAACTGAAACGTTAAAATTGTTTTCATTTTCATTTCATGCCTTGGTTTTATGTTTATGTTTGTTCTAGTTATTTTTTGTTTTTTCTAATTGTAATTACTAAAAAGAAAGAATAAAGGATTTCTGTACTGTATGGCACTGTTGATAAAAAATATAGGATGAAAGAATCCTGTCTTTAAATCAATACCTCAAAAACTATAACTAAGACTAAAATTAAACCAAAAACAGATACATTTTTAGAAACTAAACTAAACTAAATCTACGAATGCGCTTGTTAAACTAAGTAAAATTAAACTAAAATAATCAAACAATAAAAATAATTCAAAACTATTCTAACTCTGGATCGGGGATGGTTCATCTATGGTCCAGGGGGAACCATGTCCAAGGTCCCTGCGGGTTTGGTGTGCAGATGCTCTTCAACCCTGGTCCTCAACATCTACTGTCCTGCATGTTTTACATGTTTCCCTGCGTCAACACACTTGATTGTAATAAATGATGGTGATCAGCTTGTCATGAAGGTCTGCACAACTCTGTTATTGACAGTTACTTGTATCATGGTGTGAAACATCTATTCTAAAACTTGTAGGTCAGTACATCTTGAGGACCAGGGTTGAAGCCATCTGGCCTACAGGCTCCAGGGGGGTTCGTCCACCGTCTCCAAGTGGATGCGTTTACATCAGGGGCGTTGGACTCAAGTCCTCGAGTGTCCCAGTCCTGCATGTTTCAGTTGTTTCCCTGCATCAACACACCTGATTCTAATTAACGGTCGTCACCAGCTTGTCATCAACGTCTTGTAAGATCCTTGTGTTCGTTTGTCTGGTGCACCATAACAAAACCAGTGAACGGAATCAAATGTTAATACAAGCTTTTATTATATCATGCACAATTTTTTCTAGCTGGAGGTACATTTTTCTCAAAACACATAGGCAAGAGAGAAATGCACCCGGTCTCATCGATCCAGTCGTATTTATACTACAAAGGGAGGTGTTCTTTATACGTGAACCCCATCTACCAAACATGTCAGACCTTCAGCCGTATATCCCTGTTTATTGCCTCCTATGTCAACCCAGATAACAGATGAGACCCATCAGTGTTAAAACATCTTTTTCTCTTCATTGTCTTCACCTAAAGAAGCACTATTTAGCTTAGTCATAAAACAGGAGTTGACCCTGCAAATAGAGAAAAAACACCAGTGCAGAATCTTATACAAAAACCCTTCAAACTTTTAAACAATTTCATCAAATCCTAACAGTCTGGACATCTTCGTTGATGACACAGCTCCTTGTATCATGGTGTGCTGAAGCAGCATCTAAAACATGCAGGACTGCGGCCCTCGAGGACCAGAGTCCGGCTCCCCTGGTCCCCCCTGGTCTACCTGGTCCAGGCGGGTTCACCTGCAGGGTCCTTAAGGGATCCATGACACCTTGTTGGATTGAGCTATAGGGGCTCGCACCGGTCTCCCTCTCTATCTTTAGATATCTGGAAGACACACCTCTTTTTTCTTCTGAAATCACTTTCTCTTCTAACAAATTAATGTTAATGACTCACCTTATTCTGATAAACTTTATTGAACTTATCAGTTCTGTCTACACTGTCAGGTTTTATTTCCTACACCTTCCTTCAACTGACTGCACGTCCACTTCATGGAAGCTTTCATCTGTGTTGGGAGTTTGGATAAAGGCATCTGTAAATCAGTAAATGTAAGCTAGTCATTAACCTTAGCTGGCTGGTTGTCAACACAAAATCATTTTTACTGCACATACATTTATTGCTGAATATCGTTGGGCCTGATAAGGTACATAAAATTCCCCCGTACAGTTATCATGGATGTGAAATCTCACTACGGACATAAAAACTGTTTTTTTTGTACCAGCCTGCTGTAAAATCGGACATTTGAACCTGGAAGTCAATGGACTCACTGTTGGATCAGACTTTAGTGGTCAGTACAGGGCCTGCAGGTCTGGATCAGACCCTAGTGGTCAGTACAGGGCCTGCAGGTCTGGATCAGACCCTAGTGGTCAGTACAGGGCCTGCAGGTCTGGATCAGACCCTAGTGGTCAGTACAGGGCCTGCAGGTCTGGATCAGACCCTAGTGGTCAGTAGAGGAACTGCAGGTCTGGATCAGACCCTAGTGGTCAGTACAGGGCCTGCAGGTCTGGATCCAGACCCTGGTGGTCAGTACAGGGCCTGCAGGTCTGGATCAGACCCTAGTGGTCAGTACAGGGCCTGCAGGTCTGGATCCAGACCCTGGTGGTCATTTGTAGAACTGCCGTTTCTTTATTTCCACTTTGGACTTTACTCCAAAGTCTGGATGCAGCTGCTCCGACGACAGTGATGTCATCAGTTTACGGTGATGTCATTGGGAACAGCTTCTAGAGAATGTTTCACCAGAGCTTTGCATCCAACTTTGTTTGCATCACTTGGGGATGCAGCAGAGAGGATGAGAGAGGATGGCTTTAAGCGCCACCCCCTGTCACAACAGCTCAGGTATAGTCTCGCACTTTCATGAAACCACCACGATTCTGAGTGATGTGTTTTGTTTAACCAACTGACAGCGAGGGAGGGTGGAGCTGAATCAGGTTAACGGTAATCATATTGACTGATGAACAGAAACTGGTGAGATGAGCTACATTTCCATTTCAGTTCAGTTTTTGAACTCCAAACAAACAGGAAATCCTGTAATCAAGCAAAACCTGTGACACCACCTTCACCGCTGTTTACCTGGTTACTCTACTTACCGTACAAACATTAACTCTGACCAATCCCAGCATGGAGGTGGCAAGGCCAGCATCCAAAACAACCTTGTTTATCAACAATATCACACACACACACACACACACACACACACAGGTGTGTGTGTGTGTGTGTGTGTGTGTGTGGGATGATGTCACACAGCTAAGAAGACACAAACAGACTCACCTGCTGGGAGACTTCGCCCACCGCTGAGGACTGATGCACCCAGGCTGACGGTGCGTGTGTGTGTGTGTGTGTGTGTGTGTGTGTGTGTGTGTGTGTGTGTGTGTGTGTGTGTGTGTGTGTGTGTTGCTGAATGGTGGAATTCACCAGGAATGCTGCTGACTAACAGAAACAGAAACAGACACAGACACGCAGAGTTCCAGAATCCTCTCCAAACTAAAAGCTGGAGTTTCAGCAGGGGGCAGTGCAGAGCTGTGGTCGGGCAGGTTACCATGACGACAGGAGGAATCGGCAGAGGGGGCAGGAGAGGGCGGTGAGTCTATCTGATGTTGTTGCTGTGAAGAACCCTGCTGAACATGTTCTCGTAACGCCTAAAGGCGACGTGACAACAGGTCCAAGCACCAACCATCTCACTTCCTGGAGGAGGCTCATGCACAACTAGGATTCGTTGTAGTTTCTCATCTGACGGCTGGAGGCGTGCTCCAAAAGTGACTCAATCCCCTTTGACCCCCATGTTAAAATGTCCAACTTTAAAGGGGACCTATTATGAAAAACAGGTTTTCTCTTGCTTTAACATATATAAAGTGGTCTCCCCTCAGCCTGCCAACTCAGAGAAGGAAGAAAGCAACCAAATTCTGCAGTGTCTGTACAGCCGCCCGGATGAGCCGTCCAGTGTGATGTGGATCTACGAAACGTTCAGATTCTATGTAAATCGCTCCCGTCGTTAAGTAACGACGGGAGCGATTTACATAGGTTGGCCTCCGATGCGTGAAACCACGCCCACAACTAACTCCGCTTCCGCCATTTTTTCATAGCGGTGTATCACGTCATTCAGGCAGCCAATCAGCACAGAGCCTCATTATCATAGCCCCGCCCACTCAGAATCCTGCATAGATAATGAGGTTAGAGAATGGGAAGATAAAGACATGACTCAGAGGCTGAATTTCTAATTTATTTAGCAAAAAACAATCAAAAGCTTGTTTTTAAGACATTCAAGGCCTGTTTAAAATAGGTATTAGATGCCATAATAGGTCCCCTTTAAATCTTTCAGATCCGACTCCTGCTCTCCTAACCCCTTCATCAATATTTTTTGCAAATTCAATATTCATGTTCATTGCTTTGGGGTCCAACACTTTTGTCAGCATGTGTATAACTATCTGTGTACAGTATAACCACAAGGTAAGAACCCTCTTCAATATGTGGGAACAATGCAACCTTATAAAACTGAAGACATACTGGAACTAATACTTTTCAATTTCATTTCAATATTATTTATATAGGTTCTATTACAACAGAAGTTGTCTCTATGATCTTTCCAGAGACCCAGAACATGAACATGACCCCCGAGCAATTATTACATAAACATAAACACTCGCAGGTAAAACCTCCCCTGGACATAAGACATGGACATATTTGAAAAAGTTGCATAAAGTTACATTATTTATAATAACAGTGTTTAAATAAGGTCATATGTCAAGTTAATAAGTTCCTATAACATTCTTTAAAGTTAGAGTCATAACCTACGACTATTTGTAATTTTCGAACAATGTTATGATAATTGTGTGCGGCATTATTAAGTTTTATGTTAAGTTATGTTAAGTTTTTGTTAAGCTTTTATCAAGTTTTATGTTTTATGTAAAGCGCTTTGTTGCATTTTTTATTCTGTATGAAAAGCACTATACAAATAAAGATTGATTCGATTTGCTGGTTGCACTGCACATGCGTGCGATGTAAACCAACCTTGCTCAGTATTTTCCAAGCAGGTGCATTAGCATATCTTAATTTTGATTGGTTGTCCCAGAATGTGTGTCCAATCAGCAGGTGAGGGGGCGGGCCCACCGGAAACCCGATTTTTGGACGGACACACTTGGACGACGTCGCTGCTCGTGTCCTGTAAACCCTCAAACTTCGTGGATATAGTGGATATAACTGCTGGATATTGAGTTCGCTTATGAATAAAGGGCCATATAAAGGTTTGAAGATAGCCAATATTTTGTTGCTATACCATTTTATGTAATTACAAAACGTTTTATCATTACACGGTATCATAGCCGGTGTTCTGCCAATTTCTGCTACCTGCCGAGAAATGCTATTTTGTGGTTCTGCGCATGCGCACTCGATTTTCAAAGTTTGATTGCTACGCTAAATTGATAATATGGGATGTTGAGTATTTGATCCTTCAAAATACATTACCCATGACATGAATTGCATTACATTTTGTGAACATTATACGATTATATACAATTCTATCGCTTTATTTGATATTCATTCAGTCATTCGCCTTTGGCAGAACACCGGGTTTTTCCTCACAAAACCTTCACAGCAGCGTCAAAAAACACATAACATACATGTCCCTTTATTACTTCGTTTTGCATTACAAATGTATTACCAATTAATTTAGTTCGAGTTTTTCTTTATATCATTAACACAAATTACAACATTTAAGAAATACATGATAGCGTTGCAACACATGCTGATCACGGTTTCTGCTCCTTTGCCAAAAAATGCTCCCTAATGGTTTTATACCTTTTACAGAGCTACAATTTTACTGTGTTTTACTCCGTAAACCACTTCCTTTCCCCCCAAGTGGTCCTTGTCGCTTGCCAGGCCGTTATTGTAAATAAGAATGTTCTTAATGACCTGCCTGGTTAAATAAAGGCAGGTTTATTTAACCTGCCTTTATTGTAGGCAAATTACTTTATTTAAGTCATTCGCCTTAAATAAAGGCGAATGACTGAATGATTATCAAATATCAAATAAAACGATAGAATTGTATATAATCGTATAATGTTCCCACTGCTGTGGAGGTTTTGAGTTTGAGTTTATTTTATTTATAACAGGGACAATACATATTAATGAACATATACATGTAAATATGCAAGATTATAGCCAACGGCTAATTTTCATCTTTAGTCCCTTAGGCAGGTTAATGTCAACAACATAAAATACTAAAATCAATAAAACAACAGTAACGACAAGTAGAACAGTTAGCAGGAGGAGCAATTACAAGTGTCCTTAAAAACACAATAGGACAGAAAAGGAAAAGAAAAGCAACATCAATGAAAAGTATACATGTTTTAGGCACGGTTGTGGCAACACTGTTGTTCTTCCGATAGCCAAGCTTTAAGATGTTTGGTAAAAGAGGACAGATTGGGGAGTTCACGTATTGTGTTTGGTATTGAATTCCAGGTGTGGGAAGCACGAACAGAAAAAGTGGCTTGGCTAAAGGCACTCTTTCTAAAAGGAACTACACAGTCACCTCTAGAACCAGCTCTTGTTGATCTGTTTGAATTTTTTTTCACAAAATCTTGTAATGGAGGAGGTGCTTTGCCATGGAGGATTTTGTAAATCAAGATAGCGTCGGTGTGTTTAACAGTGTTGTCCCAGCTTAAGCGCTCATGTTTTTGTAATATCTGACAGTGATGGTACGTTTTTGGTTTTTTATCCAATACTTTCAGAGCTTGTTTATAAACCGTTTCAATCGGTTTTAGTCTCGTCTTACAGGCCGATGCCCAACTTGTTATGCAATAGGACATATGTGACATGATCATAGCATCAAAATACAATTTTGCTGACTCAAGAGTTAGATTGTTTCTAATAAACCTAAAGTTGGACAAGTTAAACTTAATTCTATTCACAGTGTTTTTTATCTGTCGTTTAAAGAGAAGTTGTGAGTCAAGAGTGATTCCCAAGTATTTAAACTCTTGTACCACCTCAATTGTTTTGCCTTGCACAGAAACGTTGGTATCGCTGTCAGTATTTGCTCTTTTTGAGAAGTACATACACACAGTCTTGGATGTGTTCAAGTATAGTTGGGATTTCTCAAGCCAGTTATACACTTTTGTCATAGCATCTGTCAGTTCTTGCGCAGCGTGTTTTTTGTCCTTTGCATGGACATACAGAACAGTATCATCGGCATACATTTGGCAGGTGACATTCGAAGGACAACAACTTGGCAGATCATTTATAAACAAACTGAAAAGCAGTGGACCTAGCACTGACCCCTGCGGTACCCCAAGATTGTTGTTGCGTAATGTTGACTTCATGTTCTGTATCCTAACACACTGTGATCTTGCAGATATGTATGATTCAATCCAATTCAGAGTACTTTGGGAGAAGTTAAAGCTAGACAGTTTGGTCAACAGTATCTGATGGTTAATGGTGTCAAATGCTTTTCTAAGATCGATGAAAACAGCACCAATGACACCGCCTCCATCAAGCTTTGATTTGATATTTTCCAGAAAGAAGCAAACCGCCGTCTCAGTAGAATGATGTTTTCTAAAGCCAAATTGCATCCTGTTCAAGGTATATGGACTGTTGTTAAGATGATCTTCAATTTGCTCTGCTACTATTTTTTCCATGACTTTGGAGACTGCTGGAAGTATGCTTATCGGTCTGTAGTTGCTGGGTATTGCAGGATTACCTGACTTAAAGACTGGTGTAATGACAGAGCACTTCCAGGGTTCAGGGAAGGAACTTTCGTTTATGGATTTATTTATAATAGTAGTTAAGGGTGCTATGAAAGATTCTTTGTGATATTTTAGAAATGTTACATCCATACAAAATGCATCTTTGGCTTTAGAGCTTTTGAGGCCACACACAGCTTTATCAACTTGTGACTGCGACACTACGCACAAATTAAGAACGGGGTTGTCGGCGTTCAGTGGCATTGGTGGGTGGTATTCTATCTGGGGGAAGTTGCTTTGAGTCAGTTCTTTAACTGAGTCTATAAAATAATCGTTCAACATTGTTGCAATGTCCCTTGGATCATGGATGACTTTCTCTTCTAGCTGTAGCTCCCTAATTTCTCTGTGCACTGTACTATTTCCCGTCAATTTTTTAATATTTGTCCAGATCTCTTTAGCATTTCCTCTTGCAGTACTGATTATATTAATAAAAAAATGTGCTTTTGCAAATCGAATTTCCTTTACGACTTTATTTCTAAGAGAAGTAAATGTCTGTCTATCATTCACCCTTTTCGTTTTAAGTGATATTTTGAGAGCATGATCTCGTTTTTTCAGTAATGTCCATATGGTTTCATTCAACCACGGGAGGTGATTCTTTTTTGATGGTTTTGCTTTAATTTTTCTAGTAAATGCAGACACTGTGTCTTGGATAACAGTCATGAATACGTTACAGTTATCACTAACATGATTATGGGTGAGATAATTATCCCAGTTGATATTGTTTAGTGCCTCTGTCAAATTTGGAATCTCCCTCCTTGGTACTCTCATCTGCTCTGATGTTGTTTTCTTAGTACAAGAAAATCTATTTTTAGATAGCTTTCTTGAGAACAGAATGAGGTTATGGTCTGACAGACCTGTGATCATATTGAACGTCTTTTGAATTCTCTCACACTTGTTGGAAAAGACAAGATCTATGCATGTTTCCGAGGAAGTAGTTAGTCTGGTGGGACCTTTGATTAATTGAGTAAAATTAAGATTAGTTAATAGTGATTTTAACTGTCTCCGATTTGATTTGTCAAGCCAGTTAATATTTAAATCTCCAAGCAAGATTACTTCATTTTTCGTGTCACATTCCTTAAGTACAGCCTGAAGCTCTGCATAGAAAGCATTAGAAGCTGATGGAGGTCTATACATCCCAATCAGCGTTATCGACATTTGTGGAGAGAGAGCTATTTTAAGACCGATACATTCAAGGTTATGTACACAGACCCATTCTATCTGTTTGCACTTAAAGTGTTCCCTTACATAAAATATTACACCTCCACCCCGATTTCCCACCCGGTCTTTCCTAAAGATGTTGTAGCCTGGTACATGTAGTCCAGCCATCGGTGAATTTATATTTAGCCAGGTCTCAGACAAACATAAAAAGTCCAGGTTCGAGTTACTTAATAGATTATGAACTTGGTCACACTTGGGCAAAATACTTCTAATATTTAAATGTCCACCAAGTAGACCTCTTGGCTTATATTGTGGGTCCCAGATTACCTTGGCTTGGTTAAGGGTGCTGTGTAGATTTGCAGATCGTTGTTTTTTGAACACAGGGTTTCTGGGGCATAACCCACTCCTGGACTCACCTATCGCTGCACTGCTGAGGGAGCCTGAATGAGCTGCTGGCAGTGGTGGAGGTCCCGCTGGCATCGATGTCAAGCCAGCCAGTGGTGGTGGAGGCCCAGCCAGCAGAGGTGGAGGCCCAGCCAGCAGAGGTGGAGGCCCAGCCAGCAGAGGTGGAGGCCCAGCCAGCAGAGGTGGAGGCCCAGCCAGCAGAGGTGGAGGCCCAGCCAGCAGAGGTGGAGGCCCAGCCAGCAGAGGTGGAGGCCCAGCCAGCAGAGGTGGAGGCCCAGCCAGCAGAGGTGGAGGCCCAGCTAGCTGAGGTGGAGGCCCAGCTAGCCAGGTGAAATCCCGGAATATTCCCGTGTCTGTGGAGGTTTTCCAGGAGAAATCCCAGATTATTCCTGCTGCTGTGGAGGTTTTCTGAGGTCATCGTCATTCCTCCTTCAACATTCCCCGTCGCCAGTTGCAACCATTGATGCAGAAGTGACAGAACAGAGAAACTGTGAGTACAAAAGTGTTGCATGTGTTTTTTTTTCTCGTGTCTACAGACATCAACACTCACAAGCACAGACTCAGACCTGCAGCGTTTATCCTGGACATTGTTTTTTATTTTATTATATTTAGGAAGTGATGCAGAGTATTGTGAGCCAGTTGACACATTCCCATTGGGAAGCTTCAATTTGTACATTCAGTTACTAAATCAGGGTTCCCATGTGTCCTGGAAAACCTGGAAAATGATCCTGGAAAGCATAAGGAACATGAGAAAAAATGTCAAACGTCCTGTAAACGGTTGTCCTGGAAAATCATCCTCCCCCTGCCTTGTTAGTGATTGTAAATGTGGAGGCATTAATCCAACGTCTTGTAATTTATTGGACAATGGTCGAGTATAACTTTTGGACCATTGAAGACATTTAGAAAATGTCAAATATTTATGGAAGTGAGGAGGACATGAAGTTAGATGGTCAGAGAGAGGAGGACACAGAGGACGGGGCTAGACCGAGGTGGATTATTGGCTGTGGTGACTCCTGGAGGGAACAGCCTAAAGAAATAAAGGCCAGAATGCAGATAAATATAGGTTTGCCCCCATATGGGAGTCGTTATGGCATCCCCGGGACTTCTGAAGATTCACCAGCTTGTCACACGTTTATTTACAGTTTATGGTCACATACATTCAACGTTAGCTTCTCCTTTTTTACTTGCTGTTGTATTGACTGATGTCATCAAAAGAAACGTGAACGCCATTATTCCTTTAAGAAGTGTTGCAAGTTGCAATCGACATCATGAAAAGGACATGTGATGACGTCCACCTAATTATTGACTATTAAATTTACTGGCAACTAATGCATCGATGTTTGTCGACTATGTTCGTTATTCGTTGCAGCCCAGTCATAGCTCTTTATTTATTTCATCCTTAATTATTTTCTATTCAACTTCCTGATGATGAGATTTGCCTATATACTGAAGAAAAATTAAGAAAAACGTTGTATTAGCTGCTGAAATAGTCTGCTGTTGCTGTCTCACACAATATCTGTAAAACAAAGGAGATTGGTGATAGAGACCGGGAAGAGTGACAGGAGAGACTACGCTCTCGAGTTATGTCGGGCTTCCTGAAGAAACTCAGATCAGCCTGGAATTTGCACCAGTACACTCTGCACCTTGTACAGATGCACCATTGAGAGTGTTGCGACTGGCACCATCACTTCCTGGTACAGCGGTTGCTCTGCTGCTAACAGGAAGGGTGGTGAAGACAGCTGAGCACATCCCTGGCTGTAAGCTGCCTTTCTCTTCTTTGAGGTTCGCCTCAGGAAAACAGAGAGGATCAGACTAAACAAACAGCCTTTCTGTAATCTGACTACTGAACAAGCAGACTTCACACACTACCCCTGTACAAATGCACTTGAAAAAAAGGGTAAAAACTGACTCTTTGCACATTTTATTTTTGCAAGTTTTCATATCCATTTTACATTCTGCAAATTGGTCAATACATTCCTGCAACTTTGTAAATATTTTATTTACCTTTTTAAATGCCCTTTTTTATACAGATTTTAGTTAATTTTTTGCTTGCTGTCTATACTTTTAGCTTCTTGTTTTTATTTGCTTTGAGTGTTAATATTATTATTAAATGCATGCCTTGTCACCAGTTTATAATTGCTCAATAGAACCTTGTGTTACTGCTGAGGATGACAATAAACTTCTTGAACATTTTTGTAAACTGCATCCAGAATAACTAACCTCTTTTTAAATTCCCTCTTCATTGTCAAAGCTGAAAAAACATCCAAACTAGATCTTAGTGTACCCATTACATTTGATTTGACCTATTAACTGGATTCATCTCCCTTTCAGGCGCTGGGCTCCGCCGGCAGGCTGCAGGAGAGCGGTCAGACAGCGACACCAAGTGGCAGGCAAGTGACATTACATCAACAACAAAAAAAACCCGCCATTTTTTTTTCAGTTTAAGATAAAAGATAATCAAAAAACATTTCTTCAGCAACGCTATCACTCACATGCACTTAATTTAAATACAGAGGCTCTAAGCAGAACTAAAAAACCCCAGAGCGTCTTCATGTTCAATCCAGATCCAGATCTGTTCTGCAGTGCAACAAACAGCCAGGTTTGTGATCCAAGCAGGACACGAGTATCTCCAGGTCTTGTTGGAATCCAGATTAGCCTTCTGGTTTATGTTGTACTGGAGTTCTCAGTCCCTGAGCAGGTTTTATTCATAGGTTTACTGAGACCAGCATTCCTCGTCGTACTGTTGGGGGAGGGACGCCATATCAGCCCGTCTTTGTCTCTGCAGCCAGCCATTCACGACTGCCTGACGTAAGAGAGCCTGCCCTCTCTCCCGTCAGCCCACTGCATGTTTTAGAGGGTAAAACTGAGGCTAAATGTGACGGATCAGAACCAGATGTTGTAACTTTGGGAAATGGATGAGTTGTTAAATGCATTTATCTGTGCAAATGAAGTTGCAATTCTTGTTTTTGAGTTGTTTTTCTCCCATTAAAGCCCATTTTTGCCCTCTGGTAAGCCGACCATGTGACTCTACGGTCTGACATCCGGGGTATTTAAATACGGCTCACAGACACCTCTCTGTTGTGTTACTTCGGTAGCACATATACTAAAATTGGAACGATACAGAGAAGATTAGAAGATTAGCATGGCCCCTGCGCGAGGGAGGGACCCTGCCCGTTCTTCTCTGTCGGGGGAGGCGGGGGGCCGCGGGGGAGACGCGCCCGATTGGGTGAAATGTCGCCATCTGCTGGACGAAAAAAATCACCACAACAACAAACGGTGGATAAAACAGATCAGCGGTTCCCAACTCTGTCATCAACAGATGACAATTAGATTAAATTGAAACAATTAATTTTTCTTAATTAATTAATAAAATGTGTGATTATGAAGGGAAATAACCAAAACATGCACAACAGTGTGCCCTGCCTGCCCCAAGGATAAAGATAGATAAAACCATAACATGGTTTATATTTAAAACCATATTAATTATTTTATTAATATTATTATATTAAATGTGTTTCTCTTTCAGATACGTGGGCCCGGAGAACAACCAGACGACGTACCTGCCAAGAATCTGTAAAGTAAAGCTGCAAAAATAAATAGTATATATAAATAAACCAGATCCTGTTTTGGCTGCTTACTCCAGTTCTTCTTGTTATTTATGTCATTTATAACAAGAACAATTAAAAGTTTTCCCTGAGGTTTTTTTCTTCAATGGGATCTCATCTGATCCAGTCATGTAATTAACAATCATTTCAAGTGGATAATCGAACTATATTCATCTATAATTTAACAAGGAATGAGACAAAGATTCAAAGTTTTAAAGAAAAACAAGCCACATTTATTCATACAAAAAGAAAAATAATACACACATGATAAACAAATATATACATTTATATACAAAATAAAAACAAATTATATACATATATTATTTTATATATATATATATATATATATATATATATATATATATATATATATATATATATATATATATATATATATATATACAAATGATAAAAAACTATACATTTATATACAAAACCTCATGTTTTTTTTTTGTCTTTTCATGTCCTTCCAGTCGGCCAGACTCACCACCAACGGCAGCTCTCACCACAGAGTCCTCGGTCCGAGCATCAGCCTCGGGCTGCCAGCACCGTCTCCCTGATGGACACGTAGTCTCCGTGGATGAGGGACCAGCAGGTCTTCATGATCCTCTGGATGAGGGACCAACAGGTCCTCATGATCCTCCCACGCGTGTGGCGGCAGGATGGAGACGGCAGAGCTGCTGCAAACGGCCTCCACCAGGACATGCTGAAATCCCGGCTGGACATCAGGACGCTGGACCTCCTCCTGAGGAGGAAATGAACGAGAAAAAGTGTTGTGAACAAATAAAAGCGGAAGCAGCCACAAACCACACCATATTAAGAATGCTGTTTGCTTCTCGTAATACTATATATTTGACCTGGTCTTTGTACCTTTTGACCGTATAGAAACGTAATTCTTGCCATTGTGAGAATGAGATGTACCTGCTGTACTCTACTGTCCTTACTTTTTAACAACTTGTGCTTTTTATTATTTTACCTCTTTTCTTATCATGTTATTTTATTTTATTATTTACTGTTTAATTGTGTCTTGCTGCTTTTAATGTTGATGTAAAGCTCTTTGAATTACCTTGTGTTGAATTGTGCTATACAAATAAACTTGCCTTGCCTCCATCATGTAGATCTTCTGCAACACTGTACAATGTTTTTGTCTGTTAAGTCAGCTGTGAGTGTGGTGGTTACCTCAGAATCTGAGGATGCTGCGGAGCAGGAGACCGGTGTCCAGAGGTTTCCAGAGGTTTCCAGAGGCTCTGGGAGAGTCAGGAGACAGGTTTCCAGAGGTTTCCAGAGGTTTCCAGAGGCTCTGGGAGAGTCAGGGGCGGCTGGACCCGAGTGCTCAGACCTGGTGTCTTTAAATCACATAAGAATGAAGGAGAGAGAGAATGATGACTGCAATAAAACACAACTTACAATCATTCTTACTGCCATTATACAGTTTAGACTGGAAAGGAGCAGACGACAGTGATGTCACAGTCAGGTATTGATCAGTATAGTGATCAGACAGTAATGGCAGGATGAGCAGTTTACAATCATGTGGTGTAATTAAACAAATCTGACGTCACATACAGTTGTTACCGGCCAGCCCTGTCCCGTTAAGGGTGTGTGTGTGTGTGTGTGTGTGTATGTGTGTGTGTGTGTGTGTGTGTGTGTGTGTGTGTGTGTGTGTGCAGCGCAGGTATGAGAGAGACGAGAGGGTCTGCGTCGATTTAACGCAGGACCATAAATCAGCCTTTAGGCTACGCCGTAGGCTCTGCGTCGATTTAACCGGCCCAAACTCGGATCATTTTACAATATAACGTTGGAAAAACACCACGGTTACTGAGGTCATGTTCCACCTGGTTTAACTATTTATTGGAAAACATTGTACATGTCCTTACTTACCAAATGCGAGACGAGAATGTCGAGACGGGGAAACCCCTACAAAAAGTGAACCCAGAAATTCGGGCTCTGATTGGTCGACAAATTGGAACAAACTCGGGCTCTGATTGTGATTGGCTGGTGGAAATTGGAACAAGAATTGGAACAAATGGAACAAATGGAACAAATGGAACAGAGAAGAAGGGTGTCCAGGGGGCGCGAGGAGGATGACACGCAAATTCGTGAAGCGTTCCTCATTTTCCCTTTTGAAACGTCCACCAACTCAAATATAGACTTATACATTAGATTAGATTCAATTTTATTGTCATTGCACATGTCAAAAATACAGGGCAACGAAATGCAGTTAGCATCTAACCAGAAGTGCTTATGCAGTGAATTAACACCTAAATGCTTTTTGATTATCTTTTATCTTTAACTGAAAAAAAATGTTTTTTTTTTATGTAATGTCACTTGCCTGCCACTTGGTGTCGCTGTCTGACCGCTCTCCTGCAGCCTGCCGGCGGAGCCCAGCGCCTGAAAGGGAGAATAATCCAGTTAATAGGTCAAATCAAATGTAATGGGTACACTAAGATCTAGTTTGGATGTTTTTTTCAGCTTTGACAATGAAGAGACAATGAAAAGGTTAGTTATTCTGGATGCAGTTTACAAACGTGTTCAAGAAGTTCATTGTCAGCCTCAGCAGTAACACAAGGTTCTATTGAGCAATTAAAAACTGGTGACAAGGCATGCATTTAATAATAATATTAACACTAGAAGCAAATAAAAACAAGAAGTTGAAAGTATAGACAGCGAGAAAAAATTAACTAAAATCTGTATAAAAAAGGGCATTTAAAAAGAATAGAATAGAAAGCCTTTATTATCATTGTACAGGTACAGTGAAATTAGGCAGCAGCTCCTTCAAAGTGCACACATGCAAATACAATGTAAACAAGGACACATAAATATATATATATATATATATATATATATATATATATATATATAATGTACACTATAAAAAAGAGTGAATGGGAGGATAAAAATGTACATGAATGGGTGGGGGGGTATTGCACTTAAATGAATGGAAGAATAATATTGCCCTTGAAAGGATGTGAGTATTGCACATAGATAGTAGAATATTGGGACATTGTGGATAGAAGGTAGAAAATATTGCACAGAAAAATATGAGGTAGCTTATTGGTTGAGAAAGTTCACAGCCTTGGGGAAGAAGCTGTCCCTGAATCTTTTTGTACAGGTTCGTAAAGAGCTGAAGCGCCTCCCAGAGGGCAACAGGTCGAAAAAGTGGAAACCGGGGTGGGTGTTGTCCTTTAAAATGTTCCTTGCCCTGTTGAGGCAGCGGGAGCTGTAGATGTCAGACAGGGAGGGCAGAGGGCAGCCCATGATCTTCCGTGCTGTGTTTGCCACCCTCTGCAGCCTCTTCCTGTCTGCTTCCGTGCAGCTGGAGTGCCACACTGTCACGGCATGGGTCAGCAGGCTTTCTATGGTGGAGCGATAGAAGGCCTCCAGCAGGTAAACAAAAATATTGCAGGAATGTATTGACCAATTTGCAGAATGTACAATGGATATGAAAACGTGCAAAAATAATATGAGCTTTTGTGCAAAGAGTCAGTTTTTACCTTTTTTTTTTTTTCCCCCCGGGAAATTGTTTTGTTTTTTCAATCTGGTGCACTTTGAAAAGCTAGAATAACAATTTAGTAGGGGTAATCTGATCAGAATATTTTGGGGCTGATCACTGGGAAGAGTGAAGTTAAATAACGTTATTGGGCTCACAGTAACGTTACTAGTAGTTGTGAGTTGTAGAGGACTGGGTTGTTTATTACAATTTCGGGAGAGTCTGCTGCCTTAACTTACCTTGGAAACATATCTGCTCTCCGGAGCTTCTCTACCCGGCAAAACGTATTCTCCGCTCCTCTGTTTGTTTGAGCTCAGAGCATGCTGTTTCCCTGCTGTGGCTCTCAGACAGAGCTGCGGGCGGGACATTGCTGGACACAGTGCAGTGACTGCAGGCAGAGAAGCGCGGCGGCATCAGCCCCAAAATAACGCAGTTTTAAATTGTACAAACACAATATTGGTATCGTTGGAAAGGGAAAAATGTCCTCTTAATTTTGAGGGGGCTGAGATCAAATTTGGGGGGGCTTCAGCCCGTTTTTTTATTTGGAGTGAGAACATAATCCACACAGCAACCGACACAACTCCATTCATGTGTCGTTGCTCCGCAGCGCAAGGAGAAGAGTTGGCGCAGAGGCTCCGCCCCCTTCTCTTCTATTGGACACAACTTTCTCCCTTCTCCCTTCTCTCTCTTCTCCCTTCTCTTCTATTGGACACAACTTTCTCTCTTCTCCCTTCTCTCTAGGGGTGTAACGGTACACAAAAATCTCGGTTCGGCACGTACCTCGGTTTGGAGGTCACGGTTCGGTTCATTTTCGGTACAGTAAGAAAACAAAATGCAAAATATAAACGTGCTAGTTGTTTATTACACACACAAAAATAACATTGGCTCAGACTTAAAAAAAAATATCTCCCTGATGTGCAAAATTGAACAGTTGCAACACTGAACAGTTTAAAGTTGTTGCTCAGATTAAATAACATTTATAAATAATGTACTTTTATTGCCAATACTAGCGGCATTACCCTGCATTCACACTGAAAGCGTCAGTGCCTGCAGCGGGGCGGGGGTGTGGGCGGGGCTAAAGCTGCGCTGCAGAACTGAAGGGAACAGTGGGAACAGCCTACACATATAGCGTACACATCTTAATTTTCCTATTTCACCATAGATCACACTTTGGGACGCCTTCTTTATATTTTAGCGTTATTTCCGCGTAGATAAGAGTGAGTTTGATGCTCTTTAACAAGTTTGGTCCGCGGATCAACATCAACCCAGCGAGCCCTTGCTCCCGGTGGCTGATTTATGGTTCCGTGTCACACCAACGCAGAACCGACGGCGTAGGGTACGCGGCGACGCACACCGCACCGCGACCTACGCCGTCGATTTAACACGGAACCATAATTCAGGCGAAGCTGCAGTCTGTCTGGCCTGATCACTGACACAGCGGGCTGCAATGTGCAGCTGCAGCAGCGCTCTGCTCCACAACGTGCGGTCCTCTACTTAATATGTCCGTGTGGAAACTCGTTCGGTACGCCTCCGTTCCGAACCGAACACGCTATACCGAACGGTTCAATACAAATACATGTACCGTTACACCCCTACTTCTCTCTCTTCTCCCTTCTCTCCTATTGGACGTGCCAAGATGTCGTCACAGCGCGGCACGGTGAAATTAAAAAATGTTCAATTCGGGTTGATTGACAGAGGAGGTGCCGGATCCAATCAAATAGGTACCGGATCTTGTTCCGGCAGGATCCGGCACAAATTAAGCCCTGCAGTAAACGCATTTAATCAGATATTCTACAGTTACAGTTCAGGGACTGCATACCACTTATTGGCAAATGACAAAATCTGAAACTAGTGCATCCTCCTGTGCTCGGTAACTGTAAGACTAAGTGTAACCAGAGCTTTTGCTGAAGCCTAAAGGTTTTGTGCTCGATGCAAAATACAAAACTTTTTACTCCGAAAAAAGCTCCAGGATGAGGATTTTCTTTTCTTTGGAGAAAGATTGCGGATTCTTGTAACTGAAGGAACATTCTAGGTAAAATCTGCGATTTAACTCAGTTCAGACAGTCTCAGACGGTCCACCAACTCAAACATAATAGATGGCGTCAGGGCCGGAGTGGGACTCATTTTCAGCCCTGGAATTTCATGCATAAGACCGGCCCACTTTAGATCACGACCTATTATTATTAAAATCATGTAATTATAACCTTACATGTTAAGTATACAATAGCGCACTGTTCTGTAAAGCCTTGTAATTCTGTGTATTTTTCTAAAATAATTCAGCGCAAGTAAGAGTTGCTTCACAATGTAGATTTATTTCAACACAACACTGTAATCTCTTTTTCCTCTGCATGGAAACAGATCCATCACAACTTAGATTTCACAAATGAGAACATGAGTTAAAGGGCAAATCTCCAACACTATTCTTTACAACATCAGAATGTCCTTTTCTGCAATATCTAATGGCAAGAAAATTAGTGTTCACAGATATCTAATCCCTATGAATAAATAATAAAATAATTATTGCACTGTTCTCTGCAAGTTTGTTATTCACAATCACAATATAACATAACTTTCTAATGATGCCATTATCTTTTTTTCCTCAGCATAACAGTAGTTTCAAAGAAACATGGCCAACTCTAAACCATCAATAAACGCCTGAGCAGTGCACTGGTCTCTGCCACTTTGTTTATTACAGTATCATTGTCCAAAGACATGAGAATTTCTTTCTCAGTGCACATGAGCATGAATGCCTCAAGTTTCTTCTGGGTCAAAGTTTTTGACTTAACCAATTAAGATATTTTCAACAGCAAAATATGCAGGCTTATTTCATATTACTTTCATCCTATTCCCTTTCAATTGTGGGCTTTGTGTATTTACTATCTTACTTTTAATGATAAAAAATATAACGTGTCACTACTATTGTTTGGGCATAGAAAGTGGTTATAAACTAATGCGTGCTTCTTCACACACTCTGTTACAACAGCTCACCTGTTCCTTCCATACAGACAGGAGCATTCCCCTCATCACTACTGGCTCCTGGCTCTGCTTCTGACACTAAATCACATTTTAAAAATGGTCTTAATTCTCAGCACAAATCTCCCCTTTTTACAAAGCCTTCTGATCAATTCAGGTCAGTTTCATTAATGTAGTGCTGAATCATCTAGCATCTCAGGGCTCTTTTATTTGCATATAGAGCAGGTCTACACCATACTCTTCATTATATGAATTCTAGTAATATTCACTCAATGAGCAATCCTACCTGCCCACTCTGGAGGTGTGGGCTCATAGCTGCTGCTTGGTGCTGGATCTTGCAGCTGACTCTGAGGGGCTACAAGACAAAGTTTCCTAGTTATGTGGCGTCGCATCATACTATTAATTAAATTATATAATGTTATGTTATTTGTCACAACACCACACAATTCATTGACTTGATAATTAACTTCAATGGTGGTTTGCAGGCAAAGTTTAAAATCTTGCCTTACCCGTTTCATTGTCCTCATTTGTCCGAGAGCTCGCTTTTGTGAAAAAGTTGCCAATTTTGGCACACTTTGCTGCATCTGATTCTAGAGCTTTTCTCTTTTTTAATCTTTTCTTCTCCGCGCCACGCTTGCTCTTTCTAACTCTCCATCTCTCCATTACCACTGTCCGAGTGCACGGACGTGTTAAGCCTGAATTATGGTTCTGCGTTACACCAACGCAGAGCCTACGCCGTAGGGTGCGCGTCGCTGCGTACCCTATGCCGTAGGCTCTGCGTTGGTGTAACAGCCTTTACGTCACGGTGCGTCTGCAAAAAAAAAAAAAAAGAGCTTCCAGTGGAGGCGGAGGCGGCCAAGGGACAGCGGTAGCACTTATACATCCATGCGGTAGCATACCTGATCAACCCAGTGCAATGACTGAACACCGGCCCCCCCCCCCCAAAAAAAAAACTGAACACCGGCCCTCGCGGCCCAAACATCAGACCGGCCCACCGGGAATTGTCCCGGTCCTCCCGATTAGCCACTCCGGGCCTGGATGGCGTCGAGATCGTAAAAGAAGGCGGGGTAAGTGCGGAGGGCTACGAGCTCGGCTGAATCTCACAACGCACCGGCTCCCTTTACCCAGCCTTTTACTCGACAATGTCCGATCTCTGGTCAACAAAATGGACCAATTACGACATTGGATCACCAACAACAACAACATTATGGACTCAAACGTCATGATCTTCCCAGAGACCTGGCTAAACAGCTCTTGCCCGGACAGTACCATCGAGCTAACAGGCCGCTACTAGAGATGCACCGATTTGATCGGCAACTGATCGATATCGGCCTGATAATGCCCCTATTGGTTTTGATCGGATATCGAAAAATAATAGTTCATAGCGGGCCGATCTGATGACGTTTACAACAACAAATGCCCCCGCGCGGGCGTTCCCACACCTCAGACCAAGCTGTCCTGAGGGGGCGTCGGCCTCGCCGGTACGGGAGCTTTACAATGTCTGAAAAGGACAACACATTTGCAGTTTGCAAGCTGTGTGCAAAGGAGATACTCCGAGGAGGAATGTTACAAAAGAATTTCAACACAACGAAGCTGATTAGACATTTGAAAGTTTTTCCACACAAAAGGACTATATTGAGTTTCCAAAGTTGGCTGCTGTTAAGGCAGAGAAAGAAAAGGAGCAACGCCGCCAACTCCGCTGAACGTAATAGAGACCTATAAACGACAGTAAGAAAAATAAAGAACTACATCGTAAAGTAATAGATTCATATGCTTTGCTCATCAACCGCTTTCTGTTGTAGAAGACATCGGTAACGAAATGCAGTTAGCATCTAACCAGAAAAAATGGGAAAATCTTAAAAAAAAAATATAAGGTAAGCAATGGTTATGGTAGGTAATATTATCTGCTGAAGAGATGATGCCAGGGATTAAAGTTCTCCGTCTCTAGACGGATTTCCGTCAATTTGAAAATTAGAGAAAAAAAAAAAAGAACAAAAAAAATGTGCACGTGCGTTATCATGTTAAACCTGAATTATGGTTCTGCGTTAAATCGACGCAGAGCTAAGCCGTAGGCTCTGCGTTGGAGTAACGCTGAACCATGAATCAGCCTTTAGGCATTAAACTGGCGCTATTGTAAACCAATGAAGCGAGCCAGAGCCTTGGTATTAGCCAATCAGGAACAGAGGGGGGCGTGTTGGATCAAGGGGGTAGTCTGGGGGAGCAGTCACCCCGTCGCCCTCCTCTCCCCGCCGCCGGAGGTGCGGCATTCGGCCCGCCTCGCGGCGCGTCGTCGGGCGGGGGTCTTTCTGGGGGGCGTGTCGGGGCCGCGCGGAAGGCGGACCGGTGGGGGGATCGGATACGGCGGTCGGCGGCGGCGACTCTGGACGCGCCGGGCCCTTCTCGCGGATCTCCCCAGCTGCGGCGCCCGTCGGGGACCCGTTCACGCGGCCCCCGGCGGGTCGCCTCTAGGTTTACCACCTTTCAGAAATAGAAATAAGGAACGCCTGATTTCAGCAGCGCAGGCGCCAAAAAAGGGACATCCCCAAAACTTCTAAACTGCATAGAAATGTATTTATTTTATATAAAAAAACGAAATGCTTTGATTTAAAGTGCTTTAATAGCATTGAACTTGCACGACTGTACAGACAACCAACCATACCAGTAACTGAAATAGCCTATCCTCCTATGCTACTGTACGTCCACATCAGCCCAGATGTAGAATATTGCTTAGTCAGTACTGGAGTTGAGGGGGATGAGGGGGGATGGCATCCCCTCCTGAAATAAAAATGGTCCAAATCATCCCCCCTGTAAAACACCATCCCTCCTTTCCATCCCTTATGTCATTTCCTCAATGAATGTGGTTTTACTGCTATTTCAACATTTAGAGTCATCACCAGAAAAATAACACCAGAAAAATAACTTATTTGACAATTTTCACCTGTTTTCAAGTAAATTTTCACTTGAAATAAGAAGGAAAATCTGTCAGTGGGACAAGATTTATCTTCTCATTACAAGCAAAAAAATCTTGTTTTTTCTACTTATTTCAAGTGAAAATCTACTTGAAACAGGTGAAAATTGTTGTTTTTTCCAGTGATGAGTCTTGTTTTAAGTGTAATGAGATTTTTTTTTTACTAAAATGAGACATTTTAACTAGAAATAGGACAAATATCCTTAAGATTTTGAGTTTTTGCAGTGATCCATTTTACTTATCCTGTGAAGGACAGAGTCATATTGATAAGTTCGGAAAAGTGTTTTTTATGGTTGTGTTTTGATGTATTTGATGTAAGCCCAGTGGATATTTAAAGCTTACAGAAGGCTGCATTTAACTGCTGCTATGCCATTCCTGCAGTATTTCTGCAGCTGTTTTGGTCACTGCTATTATTTGTAATATATTATATTATTTGTAATCAGCACAAATTATCTGTCCCCATATGATCAAATCCACCATCCCCCCTGATTTTTTTTTTTTTTACAACTCGAGTACTGGCTACAGGTGAAGGTCAGAACATTAGAATATGGTGTAAAAGTTAATTTATTTCCATAATTCAATTAAAAGGTGAAACTAATATATTACATAGTCTCATTACATGCAAAGCAAGATATTCTAAGCCTTTATTTGTTATCATTTTGATGGTTGAATTGTTTATTGATTTCATAAAATATTCAAATTTTTTTAGATTTTTTATTTGGGGTTTTCATAAACTGTGATCCATAATCACCAAAATTATAACAAATAAAGGCTTGAAATATCTCACTTTGAATGTAGTGGGAAATAAGATATTTGTTTCACCTTTAGTTGAATTTACTACGAATGAAGTTTTGCAATATATTCAACTTTTCCGACCTTCACATGTAGATTATGACATCAATAAATAAGAGCATAATATATGTCCGTATTGGTTCAATACGGAACGCAACTTTTAATTCAAGGGATGGGTGGCGACCCAAGTTCCGTAACTTTGGGGAGCAGAATCTTATTGGCTCGTAGATCCACAACACACTGGAAGGATCATCCGGGCGGCTGTACAGACACTGCAGAATTTGGTTGCTTTCCTCCTTCACAATAGGTGCAGTGCATAGATGAAGGGGGAATATGAACTGGCCTGAAAAAAAATTTTCAGTCAAAAATATTTTTTTTGCTTTAATCCCTGGATGATGCTTCCAGGGGAGCATCAAGGGGAGTTTTTCCTTGCCACTGTTTGGCTCAAGGCTTTTCTCCCACTAAGGGAGTTTTTACCTGCCATTGTTTATATAATAATTGCTCGGGGGTTTATGTTTATGTTTATGTTCATGTTCTGGATCTCTGGAAAGCGTCTAGAGACAACATCTGTTGTATTAGACGCTATATAAATAAAATTGAATTGAATTGAATTGAATTGCTTAACAAAAAAAAATCCATGTAAAGTATTTATTAATAATCGTGTGTGTGTGTGTGTGTGTGTGTGTGTGTGTGTGTGTGTGTGTGTGTGTGTGTGTGTGTGTGTGTGTGTGTGTGTGTGTGTGTGTGTGTGTGTGTGTGTGTACAGCGCGCGTGCTGTATAATAAAATCGCTGCGAGTCGCCCTGATTCAAACGTCTGACTCCAGCCCCCTGACCAATCAGTGGCGTGGAGGGTGATGACGTGAGATCCAGGGCCGACTCAGCCGCTTAGAACCTCGGCAGCCTCGTTACAGAAAAAGTATCTGCTTGGCGCGGCTCCACCCGCCTCGGCCCGTAGTGGAAAAGCGCAAGACGGGGGCGTGGCGGGTAGAAGCGAGCTGAGGTGGTACTAGTGGAAAAGGGCCATTAGTGGCGGGTGGCTGGCATTTAGCTCTGCCCTTATTGCTGGTGCATGCTTATCCTTCTCAAAACGAGTGTAGAACTCTGGGTTGGTGGGCTTGAAGTCACTGATGACCCGAATTTCCCTGCCACATCCGTTGGGGGTTGGAGTTGGAGAAGTGCTCCTCCACCTTCAGTATGTAGCAGTACTTGGCCTTCTTGATGCCCCGTTTCAGCTCAGCCCTGGCTGTGCTGTAGGTTTGTGCGTCTCCCGATCTGAAGGCGGTGTTGCGGGCCTTCAACAGTAGACGAACATCCTTGTTCATCCAGGGCTTCTGGTTGGGCTACATGGTGATCCGTTTCTGGGTGGTGATGACACTGTCTATGGTGGTGCAGATGTAGTCCATTACTGAGGAAGCGTAGCTCTGGATGTCAGTGTGGGGGTGAGTGGTTGCCTGGGCATCACACATACTCCAGTCTGTGTGTCTTGCAGCTCAGACTCAGCCCCCACAGGCCACACTTTTATTGTCCTCACTGTGGGTTTCACACGTTGGATGGGTGGAGAGTATGTAGGTGATAAAAACAGGGAGAGGGGGTCAGACTGTCCTATGTGGGGGAGGGGTGTCGCTCTGTATGCTCCTGAGATGTTGGAATAAACATGGTCCAGAGTCTTGTCTCCTCTGGTGTGGCAGGAAACATGTTGGTGAAATCTGGGGAGGACTGTCTTCAGGTTGGAGTGATTGAAGTCACCGGCAACAATAAAAGCAGCCTCCGGGTGTGTTGTCTGCTGTTTGCTAATGGCTGCATGCAGTTCTTTCATTGCAAGTCTAGCATTAGCATCCGGTGGTACATAAACAGCAGTGATGATAACTGATGTGAGGTAATAAGGTCGACATTTTACCATGAGAAACTCCACATCAGCTGAGCAGTGACTCTCGGTGATATCAGTTAGTGCACCAAGTATTGTTTATATAAATGCACAAACCTCCGCCTCTGGCTTTACCGGAGCCGACTGCAGTCCTGTCTGCCTGGTGAGAGTAGCGGCTAGAGATGCACCGATCAGGATTTTGACGGCCGATCACTGATCACCGATCTCGAAAACCAGTATCTGCCGATCCCGATTTTGCCAATCACAGCGAGAAATCCATAAATTCGTCAATATTGTCGTCTCATATACATGACACTGACATTGTATTATTAGGTTTCAAAATAAGGAGATGAGAAAGTATCATGAATTGTCTGTTTTATTGCAGGCTGAGGCAATAGTTCACCCTCTACAGAATCTTAGAGACGACATAAGCCGCTTTTGCACTAGTATCGCTTCTCCTCGGTTCTACCCGCCACGGCCCCATTTTGCGGTTTCGTACTAGGGCTGAGACGGGTAGAGCCGCTCCAAGTCGATACTTTTTTCTGTAACCATTTCAGCGAGGTTCTATAGACAAGTTTACCAGCCGTTTCCGCTCTACTTCCTAAACTCCTCCCCTGTAAGCAGTTCACTTCCGTTTTGGCGTTTTCCCATTGAAAAGAGTGGCAACATTGCTCGGACAAAGAGGTACAAAATGGATATTTCGAAGAAAAAAAGTGGTTCGGGAACGACATGTTCGGTAGTTGGATGTAAGAACAATAGGAAGAAGCTGAACGAGTGGTTGGATAGACAGTGCTACATCCACAAACCAGCTACAAAGAGGGAGTGTACATGTGCTCCATTGTTTTCATTTTTTCGGAAGCCTGATACCGACTTGGAATCAAGGACCTGGCTAAAGGCATTGAATCTGAAGAAACCACCCCGCAACATTTTTGTATGTTCGCATCACTTTGTGGAAAAAAAACCATCAAAGGATAATCCTTTCCCTGAGCTGTGGTTGGGTTATAATCGCTCTCCCCAGCCAAAGAGGCGTGAACTCCCGCGGCGGACCGCTGCCTCGCCCCGGAGAAAGAAACGCAGACTTGAATCTGAGGGTAAGTTCAGCAACTTTAGCTATGAAGCTGACAATACTGTTAATTATGAAGAAAGTTGTCATACACTAACATTGGTAAGGCAGTTGATGGTTTCGAGATGAGACAAACAATGCCCACCGTAGCTACATTAATTGTGTGTGTGTGTGTGTGTGTGTGCGCCTGCCTGCGTGTGTTAAGGCCTGATTTATGGTTCCGCGTTAAATCGACGCAGAGCCTGCGCCTTACGCCGTAGGCTGCGTCGATTTAACGCGGACTCATAAATCAGGCTTTAGTCTACATCATAAATACAAGGCAATGTAGCAGCCTGTTGTGATGATTGTGTGTCCACCTACATATTTAATAGAGTGTGTGTGTGCCTCTGTGTGTTAATCTACACACATTTCTAGTTAAAATGTCTCATTTTTAGTCAAATAAAATCTACTTATCACTTAAAACAAGAGTCATTACCGGAAAAAACAACAATTTTCACCTGTTTCAAGTAGATTTTCACTAAAAATAAGTAGAAAAAATCTGCCAGTGGAACAAGATTTTTTTTGCTCGTAATGAGAAGATAAATCTTGTCACTGGCTGATTTTTCTACTTATTTCAAGTGAAAATTTACTTGAAACAGGTGAAAATTGTCAAATAACAAGTTATTTTTCTGGTAATGACTTTTGTTTTAAGTGTAATGAGTTTTTTTGACTAAAAATGAGACATTTTAACTAGAAATAAGACATATTCCTGGTGAGATTTTGAGTTTTTGCAGTGAAATGTGAGTGCAATGTACAACACAAATAGTAAATTTTTTACCACTGTGATGTTTGTAGTGAGAGGACTCCATTCCTGCATTAATTTTGCTCCAACCATGTTTCCTCTTCCCTTTTTTAGGTGCTCCTGAAACCTGTCAGCCCGCCTGTGAGGCCGAGCCTGCTACACCGCAAGTTTGCGATGCTCAGACCCAATGGGAGGATCAGTCACGTGATGACCACACGTACTGTTCAACGACACCGACTGTTAAAGTGGACAAGGCCACCCAGTGCAAGGCAGAGCTTTCCTCTGTGACTAGCACCACGGTCATTGATGATGCAAGCTGTGGGCTGTATACAGGACTGCGTATGGTTCAATTTTTCACCGTGGTGAAAGTGTTGTTGCCTTACAATAAGCCATCAATTACCCTTCCTGTTGTTGACCAAATCCTGATGACCTTGATGAAGCTAAAACTAAACCTAATATTAGGAGATATAGCTTACCGCTTCAATGTGTCCAGAGCCATGGCAAGCATTGTGATTAGTCACTGGATTGACGTGATGGGTGGACAGTTCAAAGACATGATCTCCTGGCTTCCAAGAGACACCATTCGGGCCACCATGCCCTTGTCGTTTCAGAGGAACTACCCTCGAACCACCTGCATCATTGACTGTGCCGAAACTGCCATGCAGAGAGCCACAAACCACGACTCAAGGAGTGACACTTTCAGCCAGTACAAATCACGCAACACTGTGAAATATCTTATTGCTGTGGCCCCTAATGGGCTAATAATGTTTATATCTGACGCCTATGCTGGCAGAAGCAGCGATAAGTTTATCACCATCGACAGTGGGTTTCTGGACTATCTGAGGGCTGGTGATGAGGTCATGGCGGACCGTGGTTTCACCATTCGAGACTTACTCGATGAGAGAAGGGTCAGTTTGAACATCCCTGCAATCACCTACAGGCGCCATCAGTTGACTAATGAGGAGACGACACGCACCAGGAGAGTAGCCAATGTCCGCATACACGTGGAAAGAGCAATCCAAAGACTGAAGGTCTATAAGATTTTATCCCAGACTGTTCCCATTAGCATGGCACCGAAAATGGACAAAATCTTAATAATCTGTGCTGGCCTAGTTAACCTGAAGAGTCCACTGATCAGAATGCCTCCTGAGGATTAGAGTCTTGCCTTGTGTCCCTGTCTACCAACACCCAGCCATGTTGTTACTTAAATAAAAGATAAACAACAAATACTGTGTGCATTGTATTTTTTATTACATATGAATATTTTTATAGTGATGTAATTGTGTGGGCTGCTTTTGTATTTTAGTTAGTTAATATTTATTTCGGTCAATCACAAACATAAAAATCAACAAATAAGATAACACAGTTTTTTCCCTGGTCAACATTGTAATTATTTTGACCGAAAAGGTCTGGGCTTGAAGCATAAAGCTTATCTTGCCCACCTTTTAACAGAGTAGAAAAAAAAGAAAAAGAACAAATTTTTGTAAATATTTTGTAAATATTATCCGTTTATTTGGTGTTTACTACTTTTTTCTCTCTTGTACATAATCTTTTTCTACTTTTTATATTGCTCTTTTTTATTAACTATGGTTATTTCTATTTTACATTTTTTGTATAAAGCGTGTGTGTGTGTCTTAGGGACATCAAGGACTGGATGTCCAGAAATTTCTTGCTTCTAAATTCAGATAAAACAGAGGTTATCATTCTTGGTCCAGAGCATCTTAGGAAGGGACTAGATGATGTTGCGATGGCTTCCAGTGCAACTGTGAGAAACCTTGGTGTTGTTTTCGATCAGGATTTGTCGTTTAAACCATATGTTAATCAGGTTTGTATAATAGCGTTTTTCCATCTCCGTAATATTGCAAAAATTAGGAAAATCCTCTCGCAGAGTGATGCAGAAAAACTAGTTCATGCGTTTGTATCTTCTAGACTGGATTACTGTAATGTGTTGTTAGCAGGATGTCCAAGTAATTTGCTGAATAGGCTCGAGCTGATCCAGAATGCAGCAGCACGAGTGCTGACAGGAATAAGCAGGAGAGACCACGTCTCTCCAGTGTTAGCGTCGCTCCATTGGCTACCTGTAAAATTCAGAATTCAATTTAAAATTTTATTACTTGCATATAAAGCCCAAAACGGCTTAGCTCCTCAGTATTTACAAGATTTGATAGTGCCTTATGTTCCTGGCAGAGCTCTCCGCTCCCAGGGTGCAGGTTTACTCGTAGTTCCTAGAGTATCTAAATGTAGATTTGACTGACTCCCCCAGTCTGGCCTTCGGCAGGAGGGTCCCCCCTTATGAGCCTGGTCCTGCTCAAGGTTTCTTCCTCCTAAAGGGGAGTTTTTCTTGCCACTGTTTGGCTTAAGGTTTTTCTCCCACTATGGGAGTTTTTACCTGCCATTGTTTATATAATAATTGCTCGGGGGTTTATGTTTATGTTTATGTTCATGTTCTGGATCTCTGGAAAGCGTCTAGAGACAACATCTGTTGTATTAGACGCTATATAAATAAAATTGAATTGAATTGAATTGAATTGAATTCTCATGGTTGCCTTACCGGAGGGCAAAACGGGATTTAATGGGAGAAAAACAACTCAAAAACAAGTATTACAACTTCATTGCACAGATAAATACATTTAACAACACATCCATTTAACAAAGAGATTCTCTGTTTCAAATTGTTTCAAATTTCGAATCGGCCGCCGCTCCCCGCCTGCGAGGGCGGCCGATTCGGGGAAATGTCGCAATCTGCTGGACAAATAATTACACTGCAACAACAAACGGAGAGGAGGGGAAACGCTTTCTAGATAAAACCATAATATATGGTTTATATTAAACATGTTTCTATTTCAGATACGTGGACCTGGAGAACAACTTTGAGGACAGCCATTATGCTGATGTGGCCCTCGGTGAAAATGAGTTTGACACCCCTGCTATACAGTCACGTTCAGGTGGTTGTAGAAACTAAAAGTATAAAGACTGCATATGGTGTAAGACAAGAACTTACTGGCACACTTAACATTACCTTTTTAAGAAATTAACTTTTAAAAATTCTGCACACAGTACATACATTTAGATATTTATTTGAAGATACAAAGATTACATAGGACATGTCGTACATGTTTTTCCAAGCATTTCCCTTATTACCATCATGCACCAATACTTAATTTTTAGAACAATTTATTTGTAAATCACCATCTGAGATATATGTCCCTTGAAGTACATTTTTTTGCATGTTTCAAAAACATGTTGAATCAAACATACTATAAATGCTAAAATATTTACTAGCGAAAGCAACAAGAACATAGTTTCATGTAAATGTCAAATCTTGAGATTTTATATTGATGACTGTTATCTGCAACAGTTATTTACATGAGAATGAAGTCAATTTGTATGTTGCTACACTCATTATATGATAACCCGTCCTGTGACATACATTTTATGATTAAAAATCCCTATAAAAGACCCAAAGACAAATATCAAATGTACAGTGATTACAGATTTTAATTTCACTGTACTACACAAGTGTCAAAAAAAAAACCACGCCCAAAATGAAACCCCTTAAAACATCTAAATGTATATAAATGTTGAAAGAAACTGAACTTCAATTCCTCTTCCGTCTTACTGGACGAGAATTTTGGCAGTCAGCAAGATCAAAGTCAGGATGATGATGGAAGTCAGCTGGCCTGAAGCGGCACTACTCTGGACTCCGGCATCTGTAGAAGGAGAAACATGGATGGAGTGAGTCACCCAAGCTGTATTTCATCTACGATACTACAGTCATGAAAACATGGAGGAAATTCACCAACGGTTTCGGTCTGTGAGACAAGTGGCCCAACTGAGATGCTTGAAGAGTCAGGATATGATGCATCCCTCTGAAGTCGTTTTTTGTAACCCGGCTTGCCGTGCTGCAGGAAAACAACATTAGGCTTCTGCTGGTCCATCACTTCATTATACTGTACACTGTACACATAGCAACTAGTACTTACAGCCTTGCAGTCGTAATCTCCTCTCGAAAGGCTCAAATGGACGTTACAGTGAATGTAAATGGATTTGTAGTTCTTAAAGTTGAACATCTTGAAGGAGAAAAGGGCCTCAGCGGAGTTGCCATTCTGAATCAGCTGTACTGTACGGTCTTTTGGATTAGGACACCTGTTAAATGGTGACAGTGACAAAAGTTAGAATGTGAGCAGGCAGACTGTAGAGAGGTAACAAAGGTAAACTTTGGATGAAGGTTGGATGGAGTGAATGAGTAGAGAAGAGATTTTTTTTCTTACTCTGCAATAATGAGATCCCAGCGGATATAGTAGTTTGGATCGTTGACTGGCGTGGCCCAGCATGAGTCTAGAAGGGTGGAGAGTTGCTGTCCATCCACTCCATCTGTTCGCACCTCCACGTAAATCCTCTCATCCATTCGTATTCCTTTTTTGCTGTCACTTTGGTAAGGTATAAGGAAGTTTGGGTCCCGGAAGGGGATCATTTTGATATGATATAAACCATTGCCATATGGAAGCTTCTTCGTCAGAAGACTGTGAAACAAAAACAAATAGAAAAATGGAAATTATATGTTAACCCTCCTCTCTCATTTTTGTGTGGCGGATACATTGACTTTGTCAGAGGAAGTATTGTTGAGAATATTACACATTCATCTTTGATCTGCAAGTTCTGGGCTGTTACAACGGTATACTTTGTAGTGAAGAGTCAGAATAAGGACTGAGCTAAGTTGCAAAATAATTTAAGCATGCAGAGATCATATTTTCACCTCTCCACAGGATTGATGCCCACATCCATAGACAAGGCCTGGCTCAGAGAGTATTCACAGCAGAAAAGGAGTTGGATGCCTCTCCGACGACTGATTACGTTTCCATAATGGTCCACGTCACCCTGGATGGTGTTCTCATACATGAGATGGGTTCCATTGCTCTGAAGTTTTGTACAAAATGGTATACGTTTATGATGGTAGCATCGAGTCTCCAATAACATTATGCAAGTCTATAAAATGTACCTTGAGGACCGTCCCACACAGGTTTTCACCGTTGTCAAAGTTGAACACCAGTCGTCCGTCCTGAACGGTCCCTTTGCAGGAGTCGTCTTCGAGATGAAGGACATCGGAGTGAAAACCTGCTTCAAACAGCTGGCAGCGAGACAATGACATGGAGCCTGAACTGCTCTCACAAGTGATGGAAGAGTCTGTTTGGCAGTGAAAAAATATATTTTTGAAGGTTAGAGATACTAAGCGAAGTCTGCAGGTTTTAAAACAGAGGTGGTGCTGACAATGTATCAATGCGCCACAAATATACTTCATGACGTTGACAATGTCATAATTCTCTAACAGTGTCTACAACCAGCAACATGATGTCAGCTCAACAATGACACGGCAGGGTTTTAGGAGGCTCTCTCTCACCAAAGGTTTCACTGTTTTCCCGATGGTGGTTTTCTTCACAGAAGCAGCCGTACACACCATCTTTCTGCCCACACCACTCACCCTCTGTGCAGTCCTGCTGTTCACAGGGGTCTGACTCCGCTAGAGAAAAATTGTACACAATGATAGAAGCAGTGACATAAAACAAAGGCATGAATTCACAAGAAAAGATAAAAATGACAAGTAAGAACCTCTGAAAAATCTTATTTGACTGGGCGAAACATACCACACTGTAAAGCAGGGCGCCACTCGGGGATGTTCAACCCCAAAATAGAGCAGGTGCTCTCGTAGGCCGAGACAGCAGAGCAAAGCATCCCATTGGCTTGAGTGTAGAGACAGAGATCATAGACACAGGAAGTGAAAAATGGCTGTGGGTCAGAGTGTATCTGACAATCACTGAATGGCCCACTGGTGTTGGTGATGATGCTGCAGAGTTCAGAGTATTCTTCGAAACAGGGACAGTCATTCAGTCCATCGCTATCTTCATCTGTGGATCCACACCTGGAAAAGACAGAGCACGCTGCTATTAGTGTGGCACAGTTACAGTTAAACTGATGAGCTTATCATAACAGCTGAAGGGAGAAAAATACATTTTGTGTCCTGAAATGCCCTGAATTCCCAAAACACAGCTTTAATCAGCCATGCACCTGCTGTTTATCATAACAAATGTAAACTGTGAGAGAGGCGCTTGTTCACACGGGAGAGCTCCCGTGTGAACCAAGACTTAGCGTGAGAGCTTGCGGGCGGGGGTTAAAGGGGCCCTTTCAACCCCCTCCGCGAGATGTCGTATAAAGACGGAGACAGCCGGAAGTTCGGGTCAGAGTCAGCTGCGGGTCTAGTGCACGACGCCCAGCGGGTTTTTGGCTACTCTGCCACGACTGTCCGGCTCTCCAGTCCTTCTGTGTTGAGGTAAGAGGTACACTGCCTAGCCCCTGTGTAATTGTCTGTTGCTTTGCCATTTGCGGGGGATAACTTGACACAGAGTTATCCTAGCAAAGAGCAATTGTGTGTGAGTCTTTCTATATCCACTGCTGGCTAATAAATGTATTCATATATATTATAGCTAAAGCGAGTGTGTGTGTGATTCATTTTTGCGCAGCCGACCACTCCCGAGCCTCTGTAAGTGATTTTCTCCCAAAACAACAGCTCACCCTGGTTGGCTTTTGGAGGACTTCCAGCCGTGACCAAATTCATTGTCATTTAGTGCTCGGGTGCCATTTGGTAACACTTTGTCATCTGTGGGATCACTGTTGAAGTTCCCACACATCCCGGTGACTCTGTTCTGATGGTGTTGGTCCATTCTGACCAGTAAAGTACTCCGGCCGTCAAACTGGACAATGAAGTCACCTGCATCAAGCACTATGTTGCTGCCCTGCCTGGACACCTGAGCTAAAGTCCCTGCGGCGGTGGGAAGAGACACCTCAGTTCCATCTACCTGATAGGACGAGATGTCAGATGGTTAAACAGGAAGTCAGAACACATGGAAAGCTGTTCATCTGGAAAGGAACATTTACCTTCACTCTTTTATTGGGTCCAAGCCTGACATGCACACTCTCCGTCTGTTTTGAGAGGTAAATGTCCACCACAGACACAAACGACACATGGTTGTTGCCACGGTGATTATTGGTGGCCACTACCGTAAACTGGGGTTCATTGCTGCTGTGGCTTACACTCTCAGTAATGATGTAAGAGCATGTGCCCTGGAAATGTGCCAGGGCTCCATCGAAGGTGATGTAGTGAGGGTCTCCCCACACAGTGCAAGTGGACATGGAATCGTAACATCCCAGCCGACCATTCCTGATGGTGCACTGCTGTGTAGGAATGCACGATGCAGCTGAGCAGCGCAGGTCATTGGGAGCGTGACATTCACATCTCTGCGAGCAACCCTCTGTCCAGAAGGACTCACCATGCTGCAGCACACAAGATGAAGAGTTACTCTGAGGCTCTGTTACTGTAAAGGATTAGTTTAGTTCCTCTCTGGATTTGAGTTAGATCCAGAGGCAGAGAACCAAGTTGGGTGAAAATTAGTTTTCATTATGCTTTCAAATAATATTCTTCCTATTTTCACATGCTAAATTTAACATCAGAATGAGCAGAAGTAGTAACTGCAGGGCAGCAGCAGAGGGACTATAGAACTGTTGAGCTACGGAAAGAAGCAGAATGCTCCCTCCGTTCATAAACCAGACCCACATCTACGAAGATGTACGTACAAAAAAATGTAGCTGCAAAACGCATTTAAATTTCCTAATGATACATCTAGATTTCTTAGCTATCCATTCATACCTGAACAGAAGAAAGCTGCTTCTGTATATTTTTCATTCATTAATTGCCCTTTTCTGAGCTTTTTTTTATGTAAAAAAATGTATGCTGCTGAGGGGAAAAAGGGAATTAAAAAAGTTAACATTTGCTGTGATTGTATTCTATATTCTTTTTAAACAAATGCTCCACTTATTCCCGGTTATACAGTAGCTGCACTGCTTAGAACAAGATTTGTTTATTTCCTGTTACCAAGTAGTCGCATATTATCCTCTTTTCCGATAAAATAAAGTGATTGCTACAACTTCGTTGAATAATTTCATAAATTAATGAAAGGGGAAAATAAAATAACTTAAAAGTGGCTTACATTATAGTAGAAGCCATCATGTTGGCAGCCACAGCTCTCCACTGGGACACACGTCTTCCCGCTCCTGACCAAGCCCTCATCACAGAAACATCCCTCTGAGCAAACGTGCTCACAGGTGGCATCAGTGCTGCTGGCACAGGTGTGGCCGCAGTCCGTTCCGCACAGCTCATAATGACTGTTTTCTGGACAGTCAATGACTTCGTACAAAACAAATATACACATTGTCAGTTGTTAATAGTTGCAATATCCTTTATACCTTTGTAGCAATCTTGTACGACGGAGGATTAGGGCCAAATTAAGACAAAAAAAATTGGAAATTACGAGAATAAAGTCATAATATAATGAGAATAAAGTCATAATGTTGTGAGAATAAAGTCGTAATAGAATAAAGTCGTGATATTACGAGAATAAAGTCCTAATATTACGAGAATAAAGTCGTAACATTATGAGAATAAAGTTGTAACATTACGAGAATAAAGTCGTAATTTATGAGAATAAAGTCATAATATTATGGGAATAAAGTCGTAATTTATGAGAATATAATGAGCAGTCTTCTCCCTGTGTTAAAATGAGGAATATTGAGCATCTTGTGAAGTTATATTTATATATTTATAATATATTTAATATTACGACTTTATTCTCGTAATATTACGACTTTATTCTCGTAATATTATGACTTTACTCTCGTAATTTCCTTTTTTGTTTTTGTCTTAGTTTGGCCCTAATACTCCGTCGTAATCTCGTAATCTAAAAAGGAAATAAAGTTTCATACAAACCAAAAAATTATAAAAATAAAACACTTTAATAAATTATAGATAAATGTACCTAATGTATTCACACTTATAAGGAAAATAACTATTTAGAAATTGTTTTAATACAAAATTTGAAGTGTTTCTGGTTCCAATGTATAATTACCATTTCAAATAAAAAGAAAATTTGGGAAATGTTTTTGTGTTATGTAATATATCAGGCTTTAAAGGGTTAAACTGATTATATAACATCACCGTGACTGTTTACTCACTGCAATTTGTGTTCTGTCTCCAAGGGTAGATTCGGACATTTGCAGACTGACAGGCACTGACGTATGCTTCAATGGCCCTACAAAGAAGATCTTGGCCCCCATTTCCCGACACGCAAACATCAAACACGCAGTCATTGAAATATGGTGCTGGATCCACTTCATCATGGCAGAAGCTAAAAGGCCCGTCGGATGCCTGAATCACCTCACACTGAGCTCTGGCAGGGCCTTCATTGTTGCACTGTGGGCAGGACGATCCACAACCATCACTGCAGGAGTAGTTACCTGGAACCTTCCAGGCTGCCCCAAAATCATCCGGAGCAATAACTATTAATCCATTTGGGGTGAGGAATTCATCCCTTTGGTTCCCATTGAAGTTCCCACAGAGTCCACACAGTTTTCCTCTGTTGATAATATCATAATTGAAATTATTCATAAGCAACTCATAGCAAACTCATTTCTGAAGTGCTAACATTTTAGTGAAACACTTGATCATCAAAATAGTTCAATATGAGGTACAGCGAACAGCAGATACCTGTAATTTGAAGGTACTGAGATAGACACTCTGCCTCGTCCATTATATGTAACACTCAAACCAAAATCTGCTGTGACAAATGTTTCAGATCCACTGGCGAAAATAGATAGATTCCCATTCAACAGAATAGGGAGATTTCTTGTTATTCCATTTACCTGTGGAAGAACAAAAATAAAAGCATGTATTATTTTTTACAAGCATTTGTTTTGCGTCTATATTCTAATATCACACGAAGTATGAGAAATGGACAAGTATGATGACATATTCCTGTAGAAAAATATTTTTCGATACTTATAAAAGTACAGTGTGACATTTAACTCAGCAGCCAAAAATGCTTTTTACTGATATATGCAGAAATTCTTCCTTAAATAGCTTGACTCACCTTTACCATACCCGGGAGGTTTCTAGACATAAGTACTTGGTAGCCCAACACATCAACAAAGACTTCAGCTGTGATAGAAACTTGCAAGCCATTCCACGCTTCATTCTTAGCTTCCACAGAAAAATGTTGGATTTCATCAGCGGCATTACAAACCGCTGCCAAAACATAGCGACAGGTTCCCTGGAAGTCGTAGGCCTGGCCATCAAAAGTGACGTAGTGAGGATCTCCGGAGGCCGAGCAGGTGCCATGAGGGTTGGGATGGCATCCAAACTCACCCTCCACCACACGGCACGACTCCTGAGGACCACAGGACTTGGGGACACACTGGACTGCAGAAGTCATACCATTACAGGTGCACAAGCTCTGACACTCTTCACCATCCCAGAACTGTTCCCCACTTTGCCGATAGCGTCCTTGGTGGTAGCATCCACAAGATGTTGGTGGTACACACTGGTTTCCACTGAGGACAAAGCCGTCATCACACTGGCACCCATCCTGACACGGGGTGTCACAGGTGAAGGGGAAGGAGAGGCTCGGGCAGGTAGAAGGACAAGTGGTCCCGCAGAGTTCATAATGACTGTTTGAAGGACAGGCTAGCTCTACAATCAAACACATTGATAAATACAACATAAACAGGTTAATTCAAGCAGAAATTGTCACTTGACTGGAATCTATATGTAAAATGTATCCAATATGGAGATAAGCTGCTTACCACAGCCAGTTGAATCCCTCCACGGTCCCAAGGAAACACCCTTCTCTTGACACATTAGTGCATAATCGCGAAGAACCTCACACAGTGTTGATGCAGGATCTTTAGAGCCCCTGAGGATATCCAAACACACATCCACCTGCTCCCGTGGGTCCACCACATCGAAACAAGATGTAAATGGTCCATCATGTGAGCTAAGAATGCCACAGAACTCACTGGAATTAAAATTGACTGATGGGTTTTGGTTCACACTTTCCACACAGTGAGCAGTGAGGGAACCATCTCGCCAACTGTCCCCAAACTCCTGAGAACTTTTGACCAGAGCGCCATTGGGTGTAAGGAAGTCATCATGCGGGTGACCATTGTAGTTTCCACAGAGTCCACCAAGTGAGCCGTCGTAGACAGCAGGTGCAGTGACACGCACAAAGTGAGGCCAGACTGCCTGCACAGTTACACCAAAGGCTGTGTGAATGATGACACTGAAAACGCTGCTTTGGTAAATGCGGATACGGGTGGACCCAGAGCTGTAGGGCAGTGTGACCAGCTCACCATCAACCTGCGGGGCATTTAAACAGGTGATGTCAATTTTCCCGGGTAACAGGAATTTCCGTGTTGAAAACAAAAATGATAAAATGTTATTTAAAGGAAAGACTCCATTATGGACATTGTTTTCTCCAAAACAGGGTCAATCTCAGTTGACCTCCATGTTTGTCTTTTTTTTGTACCACATCAGGTATAAGACTATCAAGAATGGTCTGGGGGCAGGATCCTCTGATTGGTGACTAGTATAGCCAACGACAGGTTGTCATCACTCTTGCTAAATTGTTTTTAAAGCCTCGTTTTGTTCACCATAAGCAGCACAACATTGTAAATAGTTGGAACAAACAGGCCCGGGCAGCCAAACAGAACATGCCCACCTAATATCAATCAAAAGTGGAGTAACTCAGGGCCAAAACTGTTTAATTTGTTTATTAATGATCTTGTTAATTTAACCAAATTGCTAAGGTGTATTCTGTTTGCGGATGATAAAACGTTATATTATTGTGGGGAAAATCTAACACAGGTATTGAAGGTGGTTAAACAAGAACTCAAAAGAGTAAAAACATGGTTTGATCTAAATAAATTATCGTTGAATCTTAATAAAACAAACTTCATGATATTCAGCATTAGGAACAAAGACACTGGTGCTTCAATTAGTATAGAAGGTATTGAAATGAATAGGGTAAGGGAAACAAAGTTTCTAGATGTCATTCTGGATGATAATTTGTGCTGGAAATCCCATATACAGCATACAAAGGTAAAAATATCAAAAACAATAGCTCTGTTGCACAAAGTAAAAGATTCACTGGATAACAAGGCATCTTATATTTTATATAACACTATGATTGTGCCATATCTGACCTATTGCATTGAAGTTTGGGGAAATGCTTGCAAAAAATATCCTCAGTCTATTTTCATTTTACAAAAAAAGCCATAAGAATAATTAGTAGAAAACAATATAGTCATCCTTCAAATCCATTATTCCTTCAGTTAAAACTGTTGAAATGTCTTGAATTAGTGGACCACAGAATTCTGCAAATTATGTGGAAGGCTACCAAGAAAATCTTGCCAATCAATATGCAGAAAAAATGTGAAAAAGGAAAAAAATTATTGTAACTTAAAATGAACAGATATCTTTAAAAAAAAAAAAAATTTCAGGACAAAATTAATGGAACATTGTGTTTCTTTAAAAGGTATCAGTTTATGGAACAACTTGAATACCAAAGCAAAAGAATGCAAATCAAACATTACATTTAAAAGAATACCGTAATAAAAGCCAGTTTGATGAAGAAATATCATGATAATTGTTAAATTAGATGGGTTTTCTTTTTTTCTCTCTCTTTTTAGCACCATTTTCATATTATTTTTTTGAATCAAAAAAGAATACGACTATCTGTGTTTGTCGAGAACTATTTTGTTTTATTTTATAACTTTTTTGTAGTTTTGGTTTTATTTTTTGTTTGTGATTTCTTAGGAAAAAGGGACAGATACAATAAGCTTAGTCTTCTTTCTGTTCACTTTCATTCAAGGAAAGAGATTTGTTGTAATTATATTGAACTGTTTTGTTTTTATTTTAATGAATGAAATAAAGAATAAATTAAAATTAGCCATGGCTACCAGCTGCTTCAGCTGATCCATGTTGGAGGAGCTTTGGAGCAGAATTTCCAGTTTCAGATGTTGTTTCGCTGGCAAACATAGAAATGACTGCTGCTGCTGTCAGCCGACATTGGTTTAGCACAAACTGCTAATTGCTTCACTAAGCTTAGTAGTATGACAATGACTAATGGGGATGTGATAGTGGCTTATTAATTAGCTGAGCCAACTTTCAATCAAAAGGCTACAATTCACATTTTAAATAAAAGTATTAGTTCACATAGATGCATATATTTATATAAATCACACAAAAAAGTATGCTATCTAACTATGGTGGCCAAAATCCTTTTTTGAACTAAGCTGTAAATATGTTTATATGTGACAGAAAGTACTACCACTGTACTTAAAGACATTTGTCTTATTTGCTTAATATAGACTTCAACAATTTACCTTAACTCTGCTGCTTCTTGCCATCTCAATGGAGACTTGTGTCCCCTCTGCCTCAAAATTCAGGACACGTGCAAAACCCTGCTGCCCTCTGGGGACTTTCTCTGCAGTCACCATAAAGTGCGGGTAATCTGACAATTTCATCACCCTGGTAAGGGTCAGTCGACAAGCCCCAGGATATTGGTATGTCACTCCATCAAATGTTTGATATGACCCAGGGCCTCTGATCCAGCATGTAGCATAGCCTTTGGGTCTGCATCCTCTTTCTCCATCCTCTACAAGGCATGTTTCATGTAGGCCGCAACCATGTGGATTGCATGTCATGGAGCCATAACTGCAGCTACATTTCCTCCCACAGTCCTCATCTAGTATGACAGTCTGCCCAGACCTATAGTAGAAACCCTCAAAGCTGCAGCCACACTCATCATGAGGGACACAGACACCACCGCTGAGGATGTAGCCTTCATTACACACACAGCTCTCCAGATCATGGAGAGGACAGTTGTCGGTGGAATTCGGGTTGAAACAGGTGGGTGAACATCCTGAGGCTTGGGACTCAAAGTGGCTGTTAGCTGGGCAGGGGATTTCTGCAAAAAAGAAAACATTATTCTGTACATTTCAGCAAATTGAAGAGTGTTTTATTTCAGATATATTTTGAGCAACTGACAGACGTACCACAGAAGCCAGGTCTCCTCCAGCTTGGTAGTTGGACACCATTTTGCTGACACTCACTTGTGTACACATTTAAGGCTTGACAGAGAAAGGGCCGGTACCCTCCACCAGCACACAGATCAAAAACACAACTTTTCATAAATGTTTGAGGGGGAAGCTCTTGGTGACCGGCAGCAAAGGGTCCAGAACTGTCCTGCAGGATACCACAGTGGGCATCATTGCTGTATAAGGCTGTTTCCTCTGCAGAACAGACAGCACAGTCCAGACCTGCACACTGTGGCTCACAACCAGGTTCATCATCACCAGCTGCTTTCCAGCTGTTGGCAAAGACCAAATCAGAGCTCACGATCTGTCCCTCACGGGTTCTGAAATCATCGTCAGGGTCATCGTTGAAGTCTCCACAGAGGCCACATGTTGCATTCTGGTAAGAGTAGGGCAGGCTGATCCGGACATAATGGTTTGCATCGTATGATACCATCAGGCCAAAGACAGTGCTGACAGTCACAGTAAAACCTGACTCATAAACATGGACTCTGCCATTATTGAGGAAGAATGGAGTGAATGCAAAGATTCCATTAACCTGGAATCACACCAGCAGGTTAGTTAACTCAGCAAAAAACATACTTGATAAGCAGTATTTACCCATATTCAAATTCACTGACCTTAGCTTTACCAGGATGTCCTTTGACAAGCTCAATGATATCATTATAGACATGCACCTTCACCAGTCGCGTCCAAGAAACATCTGTGCTGCCTCGGTGCTCATTCTTACCCTCTACTCTATAATAGGGCAGGTCATTCTGACACTGTTCTGAAAGAACATAAGTGCAGGTGCCCTGAAAGTGAAACAATGACTTATCAAAGGTGTAGTAATGTGGATCACCACTTATGGTGCAGGTGCGTCTCTCCACTGTCTCGCAGGAGAAATAAAAGGAAGTTTCCTGGCATATTTGGGAAAAGGAGCAGGGCTGGTAGGAACACTGCACGCCTGATGAGGTGCAGATGCACTTCTCTGCACACGTGCTGTCACTCCAGAAGGAATCTCCAGCCTGCACAGGTTTCCCTTAAACAAAATCAAAACATAAGCTTAGTCTAAGGCACAGATTTAATGTGCTAACAAGTCACTTTGCACATTGATTTAAACTTTTCATGGTTGTCCTGGGAGATTTAAAAGGAATCTTTGTGTGGGAGAAGTAGCATTTATGATGTAAGTTAAACATTTCGATTAAATGTTCTCTGTATTATCCATCTATTACATTATAATATGTTCAAATGCTGAAATATGCAGAGTAAAAACATGTCAAATTAAAGCTGCAAGCAGTGATGAACGGTCCTCCACCCTTGTGCACGTTCAGGCTGCAGTGGAAGCTTGTATGACTTGATGTAGATTCTTCAGGCCTGGACATTTAGCGGATGAAACCAGCCACGACTCTCTATACCAAACCATTCAAAAGTTATGGCAGAAAGTAGGAACTATCAGATATCAACCAATCAGAAGAAGGGGCGGGGCTAATTTGCACCAATTAAGGTGAAGGAGTCAACACCGAGTCCAATGACACCACCCACGAGTCTTTATGTCAAACCATTCAAAGGTTATGCTGGAAAATAGGACCTATCAAATATGGACCAACCAGATGAAGGGGCGGGGCTAATTCAGGCCAATGAAGGTCAAGTACTCAATACCGAGTCTGATGACAACACCCATACGTCTTTATCACAACCTGTTCAAAAGTTATGGCAGAAAATAGGAACTATCAAATATCGAGCAATCAGAAGAAGGGGAGGAGCCAATTTGCACCAATTATGTTCAAGGACTCAAATCCATGTCCGATGACACCACCCACGACTCTTTATGTCAAACCATTAAAAATTTATGGCAGAAAGTAGGAACTATCAAATATGGACTAATCAGATGAAGGGGGGACGCGCTTTTTGGCGTCTAGCATCGCCACGGTAACGCTTTTGACTGAGAAAAGTAATGCCCATCGTCGCAGGATGGAGACGCACATTTTAATGTATAACACACCTGGGTGCACGTTACAGTTCGAGCCGCATTAATGGCTGAAGAAATGGCATAAATTGCGCCAAAATTACACGATTAATTCAAAATGGCCGACTTCCTGTTCGGTTTCGGTCATGACGCCAAGAGACTTTTCTTTAAGTTGCGACATGATACAGGTGTGTAGCGATTTTCGTGCATGTACGTCAAACCGTATTGTGGGGCTTGAGGCACAAAGTTTTCTAGGGGGCGCTGTTGAGCCATTTTGCCACGCCCATTAATCCAAACCATTAAATATCCAAATTTTCGCCAGGCCTGGCTTGCGTGCAAAATTTGGTGACTTTTGGGGCACGTTTAGGGGGGCAAAATGGCCCTCCTCTCGTCGGAAGAAGGAAAAAAAAAAAAAAAAACGAGAAAAAAAACCAGGAAAAAAAATTCCTACAGATACAATAGGGCCTTCGGACTGTCAGTGCTCGGGCCCTGATTAAGTTTCAGTTGAGTCAAATGGACCGATGAAGAACTGCAAGGAATTTTAATGCCATATTGGCGCTCTATATTGTCTGGCTTTATATGGAGCCAATGGTACACAAAAGTCTGCTGAATTTACTTTTCCCCAAGATTATTCAAAGGAATAATGATGTGATTAAACACGATTTATTGTTAGTGTAATGACAGTTTGAAGAAGTCTAATCCATTGAATTCTGCTCTTTGTTGTGAAAAACTTTCAACTTGGGTTGTATATCATTTCCGCAGATTGTTTATCTTATTTCAACTTATTAAAGAACAGCCTGAAACTTACCATTGAAAGTGCAGCCTTTTGGACCATAGTTGATCTGAAAGGCCCAACGACCAGGTACCTTGACGTTGCTGCTGTGGCGGAAAACAGAGTCTTCGCCTGTTGCAGCATCAGTTAATGATCCAGGGATAGAATAATGGTGCTCAGAGTCTATTGAATCATAGCCAGCCTGTAAATTGAAACATTAACAGATGCGGTCATTCACAGTCACAACAAAACGTTGCCCAGAAATCAACTGTAATGGTTCAGACCTGTACACTATGACGAGTTGCGTCAATTTTCCCGTAGTTCATAAGCAAAAATGTGTTGCCGTTTCCAGAGATTAACACCGCCTGGAAAGTCGCCCTCTGGAAAAGATCAGTTTATTATTATGTGCACTGTTTGTATTTTTTATTTTTATTCAAAAGATAATTTACATCTATTCAGATTAAATGCACATTTACAATTATGTCTTTTGCATGAGCATTTTCATGTCTTTAAATCACAGACTGTCTTTAAATCATAGACTTTATTTCAAGAAGTACTTTTTGTGGGCAACACTAGCTCATGTTGACTTACTGCTTTTGTATTTGGGAAGTAGGCCACCTCATGCCATGTTGCCACAAAGACCCAAGTGGCACTGAAGTAGACGTCTGGGAAGTAGGAATTAATGTCTTGTGTAGCCTGCCGGAGAACACTGCCACTGGTGTATTGTTTGTAGAATATATGACCATTTTTACTGTTGTCCAAATCTGTCCACAATGGAGCAATAAGGTCTGCTTTTGCATGTCGTGGGAACCTTTCAGGTAACTTTACTTTGACCTTGCCGTCAAATATTAGGAGTCCATTGTTAAGAATCTGGAAATAAATAAGCAGGTGAAAACATTTCTGTCACTTATGGCAAATTCTATGTACAATTCTATATTTTGCAATGACCTTGGTGGAGGTTTTTTTAACCAATGGAGGAAACTTTAATTTTACTCAAATGTTTTAATGGCCTTCCATTAAACACGTATGTGATTCTGCCGTTACTGTTACATACATAAGCCTCATTGTATGTCCGTCCAAAATAGACGAAAGGTCTTTCCAGGGGAATCCTTGGTGTACGTCCTTCATCTGATCGAGGGCCTTCAGTCCCACTTATTGGATAAAGATGTCCTGAAGAAACAACTTTAACACACATATTGGTGTCAAATAGAACTTTGCAATAGTTAGTGCTCAGCAAACCTGTACCATATAGTCAGGTCCAATAGTATTGTATTTGGGCGATCTTTTTCCAAGATAATTCAGTCAGATTTTATGACATTAGGCAATGCCGCAAAAAGAATTTGGCCAAATAGCTGCTATTGTAATTTTGCATAGAACAAGCAATATAATACATCTTTTTGTTAAAGTATCAAAACCTATTTGCATGCATGCATCAATCATACGACAATCCTTCTTTATGTTGTGGCAAGATTTTACATATTACACATATTACACTTTTAATGTGGAGAAAACACTATTGGTGTTATTTTATAAGTCTTTTATTGAATCAATTTTAACTTTCTGTATTGTATTGTGGTATGGCAACTTGACAGTGCAGAACAAAAAGAGGATGCAGGACATTGTCAGAGCAGCCAGTAAAATCATTGGCACTCAGCAGCTCTCTCTGACTGACATCTACGAAGGTCGAGTCCTGAATAAGGCACAAGACATCTTGGCCAGTCCTGATCACCCTCTGTCAGAAGAGTTTGTCCCTCTCCCTTCTGGGCGGCGCTATAGGCTTCCCAAGGCCAATAGCAATAGGTATAAATTTTCTTTTATACCAACCGCTGTTAAAATGATCAACTTGCATAAATTTTAATATTTTTAATACATTTTTATCATTCTGCCTGCACTGCTGAAAGCACTTTTGCTTTTACTCATTTATTATGGTTACTATGTCACGTTTTGATGTTTTAATTGTTCTTATTGGTATACTGTGTTTGTATAATGACTGTTTTCCCAGACTGCTAAAAGAATTTCCCCTAGAGGGACAATAAAAATGACTCTGACTCTCTCTCTCTGACATATTGGTCTTAAATAGGACTTTGCAATAGTTAGTGATCAGCAAACCTTTACCATACAGTCAGGTCCAGTAGTATATTATTTGCGCAAAATACAGAGTTTTTATGATGTTGCCTTTATAACCTCAATGGATTTGAAAGAAAACAGTCAAGATGTGATGAAAGTGTATAATTTAAAGGGGACATATTATGAAAAACACGTTTTTTCTTGTTTTAACATATATAAAGTGGTCTCCCCTCACCCTGCCAGCACAGGGGAGACAAAATACCATGAATTTCTGCAAGGTCTCTGACCCCCGCCTTACAGAATCCCCCAGTGTCACGTGTTTTTTTTTTAGCCGATTAGAATCTGCGCCTAGGGTGACGTCACCCGAGGCGCAGAGGTTCGGCCTCCGCTGCTGAAACCAAGCCCACAACCAGCTCTCTCCGCCGGCTCGAGCGTCCGCCATTGTTCAGCCGCGGTGGCTGTTTGAACAGCGAGGGAGAGTCGAAATGAGGTTTTGCATCGACATTTACCCTCATAAAAGGATCAGTTCCCACAGCACGGACCCGGCAACTGCACACGAGTCAGCGGTATGTTCCTTTTTTTTAATGTTATTTATATTTGTATGATCTTTGCATGGGCTAAGTATTTAGCTTAGCTCCAGAGCCCCGGCGCCGCATACGGAGCTGCGGGGGCTGCTCACGGACCGGACCGTCGAGGAGCCCCGGGCTCGGGGCTCTATTAGTACCGTAATACATTTTTCTTCTGTGGTTTCAGATCTTTCAAGCACCTGGAGCTGTTCACATTCAGAAGACGCGCGGCCCTTCCTTGAGCCAGCAATAGTGCATAAATTTTATATATATATTTTAACAATAAAGTTGCCATTTGTGAAAATTCAGTGTTGTGATTTCTTTACAGTTAACATGATTCATTTGTCTTGTAACATAAGACGTGAAATGATGAGGAATTGGAGTAAATAACTGTGGTGTAACTGTTTAGAATTAAATTCAATCTTCCTGTGTGAATTAGTGTGAAGACGAGGTGACTAAAGGCTGATTTATGGTTCCGCGTTACACCAACGCAGAGCCTACGGCGTAGGGTACGTGTCGATTTAACGCAGAACCGTGGACACGCTTTGCTACGCAGCCGCTGCTCTTCTGCCCGGAGCGACGCTTTGTCTCCTTCCCTGCTACACGTCATTCAAGCAGCCAATCAGCACAGAGCCTCATTATCATAGCCCCCCCCCGCCCTGAAAATGAATCACAGAAAAAGGCTTTAGAAGCGGAAAAAATAAAAACACGGCCCAGAGACTGAATTTCTGATTTATGTAGAAAAAACAAGCTTTAGTTGTTTTTAAGACATTCAAGGCCTGTTTAAAATATACATTAAATGCCATAATATGTCCCCTTTAAGTCTTAATTTATCGAAAAGGTTTCCCAAAAGTATGTCATATACCATTTAAGCGTTACATGTTTTCTAAGCAATGTATCTACATTTTCAAAGAAAGAGAAACTTTTAATAAAGGATTTGCTTTTCATTCAAAGCAAAATGAAAAGCTGTTTTTTAAAACATCATTTGTCAAACAAGGTGGAGGCACTTTTAGGTATACTATGTTCGGCTTCCAGTGGAACAGGTTTACTGGTGTAATTATTATAATATGACTGCTGACAGAAGTAGAAAGATCAAATCGGAGGTATTTACGGTTGTCATCACTGCTCGAATTCATCTAAACGTTACAAAACTCATCTCAGTATGGTTTGCAAATGGCCCTAAAAATACTTTGAATACGGTTTAAGACATTTTGAATGAAAATTGAATATTCTTCAATGGCCAAGTCAGTATCAGTATAAATAAATAAAAAATAAAGATTATATATATTATTCAAATTATCAAAAATGATAACACCAGTTTATAAAACATGTCACTATAACCTTGAAAAAAATGAAATCTAAATACTAATTTCAATGACATTAGCCACAGAAAACAGCTCCAAATTTGTATCCAGTCAAAGAACAAAATACATATTCACAAATGTTTAATTATTTTCATGACTAACAACTGAAAAGAAGAAATCTCAACTGACCTAGATCCCGGTCAGCCGCTCGACCTATGAAGATAAACACATTACTGTATAAAAATCTGAGAAAGTCAATAAAACGCTCACAAGCAAGTTAGTGAATTTGAAATGCACCCGATCAAATGGAAGGGAATAAAAAGGATAAAATACTTACTCATCACTGACAAAAGCAGCACAAGCAGAAGGATTTTACCTTCCATTTCTGAAATATCAGAAAATCTGTCAGCCTAACACAATCAAAACAAAATGAAAAGCCCTTTCAGAGATTCAATTACACCTGGATGGAAATTAAAATGTTTTAAAAATGAACATATTACCTGCTCATGTGCTTCTTCTGTTCACATCTGATGTGCAGCGCTGCACAGAGACATTATATAGTCGTGACACTGTATCGTGACACTTCCAGTAAGATCTTGTTTTTCCAGTTAGGTGGATTTTGTTGCAACCACATTCCAATCATTGCACTCAGAGCCACCTGTTGTCATATAATGATGCAAGGGCTGGCTGATATGACCTTAAATCAATATCACAATTGATTAATCACAATTATTACTAAATGTTTTAGTTTTGTTTGACTTTTTTGCCATGCTAATCCATTTTATACATTTTTGTTGTGAATATGTTAAACTATTAATAATCATTTTGTTAGTATTAACAGTGTTTACAGTCTGTTTTAAAACCCCATGAACAACAATGCTACTTGAGACAGCATTAAAAAGTTTTTTTCATTTGGTATGGAAAAAAAAAACCAAAATGAAAATGAAAAAAAGTGGAGAATCTTTTTTTCTGCATCATAAAGTGCATTTCTTTTCTTTCTTTTTTTGTTTTTATGGAAATATTTATTTGGTGTGTGCTTTGTGATCAGGCTAAAAATGAATTTCCATGTGAATTGACTGTGTTAAGAATCTAACTGAAGTTATACCCACTGTGTGAGATTATAGGCAAGTACCGAAAACCTTGTTGCAGCAAGTGTATGAGTAAAACGTTTTAAAATTCAATCTGCATGGAATACCTTATTCAAATTCAATTCAAAATACTTAATTAAACCTCAAAGAGAAACAAATTAAAACAAAGGGGCTCATTTATGGGTTGCTCTTTTCTCTGTCTGTTTGTGTGACCGTCTTAATGATCATCACTAATCATTTGTGATTCATGGTCATTGCATTATTTAGCTAAAAAATATATATTTGTGTTTTTATCTTTTCTTGGTAAATTGAGAGTTGTTACAACAACTAGCTTAAGGTCATTCAGCTGACTAAAACTTGATACGGTAATGAAATAACCAGATGACGATCTGACGATGTTACTTATTAAGGCAATTAAGGCAATTAATCTTTAAAATCTATCCTGTTTCAGATTGATGAGTGCATCAGCGCAGGAAGAGGGGCAGAGTAAGTGATGGACCCATCATGCCAAGTGTCTACCATCATGATTGTTGTTTCTGTTGGTCAAATCTAGGTTCAGCAACATATGCCCCAAAATGAGGTTGGCTAGTCTGATTATGCTCTGTTATCAAATGTTTTCATCTGAAAGGTAAAGGTTCCATTCAAAGTAGAATTTTTCCACATTAACCATTATTTATGTAAATGTTTACACCTGTAAATGTGTGTACTGTATGTCATCACGGCCAGTTGTGCTCCTGTTGAAATCTGTTGTGGCAGAACTAATGGATGATTTTCATTTAACTTTTGTCTTTGGACTGATTTTTTTCCGAGAAATAGATCACATACGCTCTCCCGGAAAGTCATGAAACTTTAGAGAAGTGTCAGTAAGTAAAGTAAAGCATGCGTGCAGTCTAAACCTTGTTGTTCAGTGGTAGGATTAATTCATGTCTTCAAAGTAAGTTGAGTTGAGACATTCTGGCAGATGTTACAGGTGTGGTGTAATAATGGTGTGGTTAAAATGTCATTCATTTTAAGTACCTGGAGAGTTATTATCATAACTCAGATTGCTATCGTAACTCTAAGAAAGTTGTTCTTCCACAAGTTCTTTATGAAAAACACGTGTTTTATTTAATTACCTGGAGAGTTATTATCATAACTCAGATTGCTATTGTAACTCTAAAAAAAAGTTTTTCTTCCACAAGTTCTTTATGAAAAACACGTGTTTTATTTAATTTTAAGTTTTTATGTCCTGAAATTTAGCTGAATAAAAATTGTTACTCAAAAGAACAACTAAATTACTATATTATATTTGGTTATATTAAGAGAATAAGACATTCATTCCTGCAATTTTTATTGGAAAGTTTAAGGGCTGAACTTTTAATCAATAATAACATTGGTCAAATTCATACATTGGGTTCCCGCTCAAAAGAAAATAATTTCTCTTGTCATTTTTATATGTTTAATGACCAAACAAAGTTCTTATCATAAACAGACATAAACATAATTCAACCACCTTAATCCCCCACAAAAAACCTCAAAGCAGGTCTAGCAGGTCTAGCAGGTCTGAAATTAGCACTAAACATGCACGTGTGCCTTTTACAGATGCACATGGTTCTATTTTCGGGATGCAAAGTCATCAATAAAGTCGAATACTTCTTAATAACATAAATTGATATAAAACTACCACTATTGGGCCACAGGCCTATGTGAACATGGGAAGCCTTAATTTGAACAGCTCTGACGCCTAACCGCCGCCGGGGGGTGGGGGGGTGGGCCTCGCTGGCGGTGGGTTTAAATATAGTTTTCTATTATCAGATTTGTGTCATGTGTCCCATAAATCTTTTCGGGAAGGGACTTAAAATGTATACTTGTAGACTTTATCAAATCCTGAAGAAGGTGTTTTGTCTGTCTCACTAACCCCAGAGCAGAAACGTTTGTTTCTTTCCCATGCTAGTACTCTTCCGCATGTTTTGTTGTCTAAACCATCTGATGCAGAATGACATTGGTTGGGTTGATTTGTTAGTAAAGAGGAGGATGCAACTGATTGGGAACCTATCCCTGATGAGAGTGTGTTCTATTCTCCCTGTTGTAAAATGTTTTAGCAGTCCATTACAGTCCAGGGAGCTGTGCAGCTGGTAGCTGATGATGACTTGGTCTGTTTTATCCTCTTAAGTTTCTTCCTCTCTTCACATACCAGAGGCACTCAGAGACGTGTCCCCGAGCGGTTGGCTCGTTCCAAATATGACGTTGGTTCGGTCAAAGGTTGTGAATCTGTTGTCATAACACCTTCCTTCAGTCCGTGTCAGAAGCAATATCCTCTCGAATCTGACGCTGTCAAAGGTATCACACCTGTCTTTGAGTCTTTGTTGAATGCTGGTGTGATTATTCCATTTTCTACATCTCCAATCAGAACTTCCCTGTTTCCTGTAAGGAAAATCAGATGGACCTGACCAACCTGTTGAATGGAGGTTTGTACAGAAATGACAGACTGTACATAAAGCTGTTGTTCCTCGTTCAGCCACTGTGCCGAATCCTCACACCATCTACAATGCAGCTCTCCGAGACTCTCTAACTGATTTAGTTCTATCCCCAGGGACAATATTGTTACAATATGTGGACAACCTTTTACTCTGTGCTCTCTCTCTGCAGGACAATTTGAGAATGACACGGTCCGGTTGCTCACTCATCTGCATGACAAGGGCCACAAGGCCAGTTTGTCCAAATTGCAATTTTTGTAAACTGAAGTGATATTTTTGGTCCATGTCATTTCCAACCACACTCGCCGCTTGTCAGACACACGTGTTCAGGCAATTCAAAAAATTCCAAAACCCAAACCAAGAAACAACTGATGTTGTTTCTCGGGATGACCAGTTACTGTCGTAATTTCATCCCAAAATTACTCTACAGTGGAGGCGCTTGTGTCTAATTCATGGTCATTTTCTTACTGCTCATGATAAGGTTTCTTGGACAACTGAAGAAGAAGAAGCTTTTATGTACTTGAAGCAGGCCTTTCTGTCAGCCCCTGAGCTGGCCTTGCCAGACTCCACAAAGCCGTTTAGAGATTTATGTCATTTGTTCTCTTGCAGCACTATGGTGACCGGCTGCGACCTGTTGCATATTATTCTTCTAAGCTGGGCCCTGTGGCTGCAGGACTTCCTGGTTGTCTTCGAGCTGTTGCTGCTGCAGAAAAGGCTGTTTTGGCCTCTAGGGACATTGTGGACTCCTCTTCCTTGTCCGTTATGGTTCCTCACTCTGTCTCCATCATTCTGCTGGACAGACATCTCATCTATCTGCAGCCAGATGGCTGAGATACACTTCTATGCCTAATGTTACTGTTCAAAGATGTAACATTCTTAATTCAGTCACCCTCCTCCTACTGAGGATGGTATGACCATTCCTGTGATCAGGTTCTTTTGGAGGTGTGAACCACTCAAGCTGACCTATTTGACACACCTCTCCTTAACCCTAATTTGAATCTCTTTGTTGATGGCTCATCCTCACGTGATCCCTCAGGGAAGAAACGTGTAGGATTTGCTGTATGTTCTCAACACTCTGTTCTGTCCTCAGGCTCGCTGCTATCTTATTTCTCTACTCAGACTGATGAACTCATGCACTTACAGAAGCCTACAAGCTGACAGCTGACTAAACTGTGACCATCTACACTGATTCAAGGTATGTCTTTGGTGTCTGTGGCAGGGTGGAGGAGCTGCAGCCACTCAGGCTGACGGGACACAGGTGTGGCCCGTCAACCTTTCCACCCTGCCAGCCTTATAAGGGAGAGACAGAGAAGCTGCAGAGTCGGAGAAGCTGCTGCTGCTGGTCGTGGTGCTTGTGCACGTGTGTCCTGGGTGTGAGGTTCAATAAAAGGGTTCTGCACTAAACTCCATGTCCTCTCTATCCTGTCGGTCGGGCCCCGTAGCACTCACCGTGCTACAGTGTCCATGATTTTGGAGCCCTGTGGAAACACAGAAAATTCATCAAGTCTGATGGGAAACCCATTTTAAATGCAGAACAATTCCCCACCTTGTTAGATTCAATTCTTCTGCCCAAGCAGATCTCTGTGCTCAAGTGTGTAGATCACACACACAGAGAAGATGCCATCTCTAGCTGAAATGCTGCGGCACTTCAACCTCCCTCTCTCACCAGATCTTTTGTCAAGTGGACTTATGGGTTGAACCATGTGTCCAAAGGGGGGAGGCTTCAACAGGTAACCTTATGGTTTACTAAAGACATTACTACTAGTTTTGATAGGTCTGCGCATGCGTAAACGGACTAGAACTAAATTAAGACCCTTTTAAATTTTGTTTGGACGACCACCCGTGACCAGAATTGAAACCCTCCAAAGTGGAGAGTTCTCTCCACTAACATGTGCTATAGTGAAATTATTGTTTCTTGTCTAAATCTGTACAAGCCTTATCGCAGGTGCAGACTGCAGTAAAGGCGGCCCTACCGAGACCAGCTGAGGGCCCCTTACATCCTTTGCGGCGACTGGATCCTGGTGAAGGAATTCCGGATGAAGCACTGGAAATCCAAGAGGTGGCAAGGCCCATTCCAAGTACTCCTCGTCACCCATACGGCAGTAAAGATTGCTGAAAGGGCCATCTGGATCCACGCAAGACATTGCAGGAGGTTCTCAGGCACTTCTCCTGAGGACCACCAGGAAGCTGGTCTCTCAACCACAGGGCAGAATAAATCCCTGAGACCAGTTAACGTGAGAGGTAGTAACCCTCAACGTGGCAACGATAGACTCATATATCCCATTAGGTCTCCTCTGCCTTGCCCTCTTCACAACATCAGGACCCCTGTCCCTCCGATGCACACGAGCAGCCAATGATGTCGATCATCATGACCCTCAGGATAACATCTGATGGCTTGCAGCACTCTGGATGTCCACCAAGCATTTTGTTTTGCTCATGGTTTTGCCATGTTATATCATTCCCTTGGTGAATCTTTGGTTATTCAAATGTTCAGTGCTACATTGCTTAGTTATAACCTTCTTGCAACGGTTGGACTACCTGTTCTCTTACCTCCCCAAAATAACGCTGAAGAATCAGAGATGGAGTTCTTTGAAAGATAAGACCTACTTTGTATATGTGATTCAATGTGTGTAATTAATCAAAAGTGGGGAGTGTCATGGAAAAATTCAAACATTGTATTTTTCCAACGGGGGGTCGGCAGCTGTGGGGAGCAGGACGGTGGAGGCGGAGATCAACAGCTGTGTAAATGCAAATACCAACAAAGGGCCAGAACTAGATAGAGGGGGATGTATAGGATGTGGATGCAGATGAAGGTGTTGCACCTCTTTTGTAATGTATGTGTAGATCAGGGGTCTCCAACTCCGGTCCTGGAGAGCACCTATCCAGCATGTTTTAGGTGTCTCCCTGCATGAACACACCTGATTCTAATCAATGGTCGTCATTAACTTGTCATCAAGGTCCGGACAGTTCTGTTGCTGACACAGCTCCTTGTATAATGGTGTGCTGAAGCAGGAAAGATCTAAAACATGCTGGATAGGTGCTCTCCAGGACCAGGGTTGGAGACCCCTGGTGTAGATGCAGAAAGGACCACGCCTCTTTTGTAATGTGTGCCTTCTATAGGAGAACTGGCACCTATTGGCGCTTTTCCACTAGTACCTCCTCAGCTCGCTTCTACCCGCCACGGCCCCGTCTTGCGCTTTTGCACTAGGGGCTGAGACGGGTAGAGCCGCTCCAAGCCAATACTTTTTCTGTAACCATTCTGGTGAGGTTCTAACCGGGCTGAGCCGGGACTATTTCTGACGTCACCACCCTCCACGCCACTGATTGGTCGGGGGGCAGGGCCGTCATCACCCTCCACGCCACTGATTGGTCGGGGTCCGGGGCCGTCAGACGTTTGAATCAGGAAGCAGGAGTCAGCGCGAGAGCGACCCGCGGCTCGCGGCGATTTTATTATAAAGCGCAAAACGTCTGTTTGGTGATCCAACTCTGAGGTGCAGATGTTCATAAACCTGGTGGCTGACAAGAGAATTAAAAAAGGGATGTAGACGGGCTGTTTTTTTCTCAGCCGTTCGCGGCTCCAGCTGATTTCTCATCAGCGCCGACACAAACAAAGCGGTTGCGCAATCGAGTACGTCACCGCAGTTTCACCCCAACCCCCCCACTTCTCACCTGGGGATGGAGAAACAAACGGGGACAAAAAGGGTGGAGCGACGACGAGCCGCGCCGAGCTGAGGAGGTACTAGTGCAAAAGCGCCATATGTGTCTGTCATGCAGGGGGGGCGGGGGCACAATTTCCATTGAATGCCGTGTTAGGTTTCATCCAATGATCTGTCAGGTCTGACCCATTCCTATATAAAGAAGTCAAAAACATATTGCCGCAGACTCGGCTGACTCTCCTGAATGCGCATCAGTAAAATAAACTTTGGTAATGTCGAGCTACCGGTGTTGTAGTTTTGTTAAGGATCAGTTCTTTACTTTGTGCAATTTATAAAATTTCCACAACAACATACCAAACGAACCAATCTTTAGGGGGAAACGCTCCCTGTTTCGGAAAAACTGCTCCAAACGGGACAGGTGTGAAAGCACCCTAAGACTTCACTAATGGACGGGATCTGATGTCCCCCATTCACTTTCAGTTTGATGAGTTTCCCAAACACAGTCAATTCAGAGTCCTCTAAACCAAGTCCAAAATACCTGCTTGCCACACGAAATACCTCCACACATCACAATGCATAGCCCAAAGGCAAATTTTTCAAATTGATTGATTGATCGAGTCGAGCATGATTGTAAGACAAACACAAAAAATACATAAAATTTTTGGGTGTGCCAGTTGCCTCTGTGGGTGCACTGGCAAACCTGTGGTTACCTGTATATGAAACTACACAAAATCAGTTACCAATTACTAGTCTACAAAGGTGAACAGGATTTACAAGTATAAATTAAATAAGTAATGCAGAGCCTCAAGAGTGTTCGAACTTTGTGATCCAGTTCTGATCATTCTCTCAGGAATAAGTATTGTATTGCAGCAAGCAGCCGCACATCAACATGAACATCTCTATCAACTGGCTCTTTAGCCAGAGGCTTACCACTCTGGGTCTGTTTATCAAGGCAAAAGTGCAATAGAAACCAAAGATGGTTGAGGCAGGTTTGCTTCGTCCATCCTTTTCTAAAGTTTATGACAATATCTGGCAAACACTTAGGCCCTGTTTATACGGAGCAAAAACGGAGGCGTTTTCATGCGTTTTGGCCGTTCGTTTACACGAAAATGGAGTTCAAAGTCACCTAAAACGATCATTTCTGAAAACTCCGGCCAAAGTGGAGATTTTCGTCTAAACAGAGGAAAACGGAGATTTAGGCTTCAGAACGTCACATTATGCAACAGAAACGTCACCAACGTCATGTGTGCGACCTGTGTTTACAATTTGTTTGGCCATCGTCAATATTTTCTTGTATTTTACCTGTTTTATATTCTAAAGTCACACTTAAAAGTAACTCCACTTCTCTGTCACTCCAAACGAAAGACTCTCGTTCCGTCTTGGAAGTAACTGGAAGTCCAGGCTGATTTATGGTTCTGCGTTACACCAACGCAGAGCCCACGGCGTAGGTTACGCGGCAATGCACACCGTACGTAGGCTACGCCGTCGATTTAACGCGGAACCATATTATTCAGGCTTCACACGTGTCATTTGTTGACCTTTTTTTCCAGGATTCTGATTGGCTAGCATGACTTTACGCTTCTCGTTACACTGCCCCCTGTAGGTCTGGCTTCTCATAGCACCTTAACAGCGTATTTATGCGGGTTTGTGCAAACGGGGGGAAATATCAGTTTTTGTAAATACCCGGTTATGTGTAAACGGGGCCTTAGAATCTTGTTGTTTGCAGGTTGTGAGGGAACTTCAATAGATGTGGATAAAAGAATACCAGCTGCAGTGTTGCTCCTATTACAAAATGTAGTTAGCCTAGAATGATACAATAACTACTGTATGTCAACAGAACTATTAAAAGATATTAAAAATGAGGCCACCCCATAGGTTTTGATCACCAACATATTTGTCTCTGCCTAGACACAAACACCGGACTGTGACCTTTACGTTTATCTAAAAGTTCTTGGTAAACTAGAGAGCAACTTTAAACCCTGTACCTTGTCATGAAATATTACCTAATCTTGAGTTAGAAGCAGCTGTCAAGTCTAGATAAGAAACATATCTTGATATCTGGCCACATTTCCAAATAAAGCAGGAAATGAACCTGACACGGCAATCCCTTGCTCTCTTTGACAGTCATGTTTTTGCCTCCTCTATTGAAAGGGGATATATAAATCATATCTTTGTCTTAAGATATAAACTGGTAGTGCATGTATTTTCTAATTTTCAGATATGTCATGTTTCTGAGTCAATCGACTAATGTCACATAAAGTTTAGAGACACTTTAGAGAAATGACAGCATCCGTGACTACTGTGATATGCTCTTGTTAGTTCCAGGATAAAGTGCCTGGTATCTTTCTCACACTGATCCTTGTCCTCCTCTTGGTGGAACTTGGGGAGAGTGGTATTTCACGACCGAAAATGCCATCTGTTGGTATGTGTAAACAGGACAAACCGCAACACACTTTTATTCACACTAAATTGGAAAACAAAAGATATTGATGAAGTAGCATGAATAACATATACAACATATGAAATATAGGCTTTGTTATAAATGTAGAACACTGTATGTTTAGTATGTTTATGCAATAATTTGCAACAATAGTCTGTTAAATTGATCTGAGTTCTCAAATGTAATGCCATTCATTCATTTGTTTCTCTAATAGTTTGTGTTTTACTAAAACCATGCTGGCCAGGCATGTCACAAAGACTTTTTATAAGAGACGTAACTGTCTCTCAGAAAAGAAAAGGTTAAAAAAGTTGTTTCACTATAAAAAGACACTTAAATACGCCACAGACATACAAAAGGAAATTGTGAAACTAAAAGGATTACATTTGTGATACCTTTGGTGTCATAATGCTCTTTAAAGAAAAAATTACACAGAAAAAAAGGTTTGTTGAAGAAAACAGATTTTCTTGCTTCACATGTGTCATGTCTTTTAATTAATTTTAATCAGATCTGTAATCACATCTTCACTATTTTATAGGGACCCTTGGCAAAGTTGCGAGATTTCCTGCCAAGTAAGCAGTGGCAGATCTAGACTATTTTACATGGGGGGCAAAGGGGTGGCAGGGGGTCTGGACAGGGTGGTATGGGACAACATCAGCGCAGTATGAGGAAATGCTAATGTCTATGTAAAGTTCTTTTTGCTGCTCTTTGGAGGGTTTTGGCGAACGTCTTTCTAACTGTCTGGTAGAGGTCAAAGCAGGTGCTGTCCTCAGAAAGACCATAACTGATACAGGTTTGGATAAAAAGGGCAAAGATGTAAGTTACACTCCTCAGGCAGTTATGGAGAGAGGAGAGTCTTGCACTGGGGGCTTGGCTGTGGCAAGAAAGAAAGTGTGCCTGTCATGGTGTTAAGTTATGAATCACTTTCAATTATTAACATTACGAATAAGCTTTAAAAATCGTGGTAGGAGGAACAGGGTGTAAGGTGGGTGGTCCACGTATCCGGGTGTGGTGTGATTATTTACCAGTTGTGTGCCGCCGGTTGCGCCATAAGCGGAAGCGATCCGTGCGATGACGTCACATTGTCGGGAGAATGAAGCGGCACCGGTAAGGGCTCCGCTCGTTAATGCCACAGTTTGTGTTTTGTACATGCTGTGCTGGATCCGCATCTCGCGGCCACGATCGCTTGTGTGTGTCATGGTTGCTGTGACGATGTTGCGCCGGCGCCGCTGCGCTGTCAGCACCCGGAGATGTGTGTGTGTGTGTGTGGGTGTGGCAGAGCACGCCGTTTTGAACATCGCGGCTGTGTTTACTTGCAAACTTACTTACTTACACCAACGCAGAGCCTACGGCATAGGGTACGCCGTAAGGCTGATTTATGGTTCCGCGTTACACCAACGGAGAACGGTGCGCGTCACCGCGTACCCTACGCCGTAGGCTACGACGTAGCCCTACGGGCTTACACTGGGTGTTACACTGGGACACTCTGAGTCGAGGAGGACCCGTGGGAAGTGGACACGGGGGCTGGAAGCAGAGTGCGCGCATGGGACAGAGGAGGGCGTGGGCGGGACTTAAAATGAAGGCATCTGATTAGTTGTTTCCCCCCCTGCCAATCCTCTGTTCCTCTGACCAATCCGTGCCATTCGGACCGCAAAAAACAGATTGGTCAGAGTTTTTACAGGAATAAAGCTGTCAGAGAGGTCGGATTTTTTTCTTTCCTTTTTCTGAACACATTAATCACTGGCTACTCTCAGGATGGAAGGACCATTTCACCCAGTATAACAATAAATGTTTTTGAATATGATCACAGACTATACCTTTAATGTTTGTGAAAGTAATTTCTTGGTATTAACACATGACTGTGGACCAACTGTGCACAGTAGAGTCATCTTCACGTTTATGGAAAAGATGTTCAACTTTTGAAACCAAATTCTTGCTAAACTAGAAAGCAACCTTCTACACTGTACTTTGTCACGTAATGTTTCCCAACCGTGAGTTAGAAAAGTAGCTGTAAGGTCAAGATTAAATAAATATTTACATACGTAGATATTGCAAAATATAACAATGAATAAAACATTGCTAAACATACCCTTGCCTAAGATGTCAATCTAGAAAAATTCTTTCTAAACCGACCCCAACCTGTATGATACTTGCTGCACGCAGACATCCACTTCATTACAAGCTCTTTTTGCTCAACTTAAACTTAAACTTAAACTTTATTTATTTATATAGCACCAACTCATGCAGTGTAAGTGCAACTCATGGTGCTTTACATACAGAGATAAAATAACAATCAAAAGTACAATTTAAAACATCCCATACGACCCCACCCCCCACGCATACACACACCCTCACTCACACTCATACACATGTGCATACACTCACACGCCCACACACACACACACACACACAATAAGTGGACTGGTGACATGGCTTAGCACTAACGATCCAGGTGAGGAAAACACTACCTATGGGTGGCCGTCCACACCGAGAGGCTCCACCGGCCACGACCACAAGGAGCATCGCCACAGAGACCCCCCCAACCTGGACAGACCAGGACAGACCCCACACAGAAGGTGGAGTCCCTCCCCCAGCTACCCAGGCCTGAGGGACCCCCATGACGACACCCCCATAGGCGGAGCAGGCACACCTCCCAGTGTGGACGACCCCCCTGAGGAAACACTGGAGCTAAAAACTAAAAGATTAAAAGAAAGTAAAAAATGCCTAAAAAGTGTAAAATTTTAGAAAAATCTATACAAAACTTAAGATGAATAATAAATAACATAAAATACAAAGTATTTGAGGGTTGATACGGTAAAAGCAGATCAGATAAATAAGATGGCCCAAGACCGTTAAGACATTTAAAAACCAGTAAAAGAACCTTAAAATCAATCCTGAAGCGGACGGGGAGCCAATGCAGCGATTTTAAAACAGGTGTAATGTGCTCCCGCCCTCTGGTCCTCGTCAGCACGCGAGCGGCTGAATTCTGTAATAGTTGTAGGTTCTTAATACTCTTTTTAGGAAGACCAGAGAGCAGGGCATTACAATAATCTAAACGACATGAGATAAAAGCATGCATCAGCACCTCCGTGCTGGCCTGAGAGAGAAACGGGCGGACTCTGGCTATATTCTTAAGATGGTAAAAACCTATCTTCGTAATATTCTTTATGTGTGGAATAAAAGTGAGCTCAGAGTCAAAAATAACACCCAGGTTCTTTACACATTTCGAAGGTTTAAAATCTTGTAGTTTTGGTAAAAGTTTCTCTCTCTGGCCTTCAGGACCAATAACTAAAACTTCTGTTTTGTCCTGGTTGAGCTGTAGGAAATTATCTGCCATCCATGACTTAATATCTAAAATACAGTTAAAAAGGGCATCAAGTGGCCCTGTGTCATCAGGAGACACAGCGATGTACAGCTGTGTGTCGTCAGCGTAGCTGTGGAAGCTGATGCCGTGTCTCCTGATGACGTCCCCCAAGGGAAGCATGTAAAGGTTAAAAAGAAGCGGACCTAAAATTGACCCTTGGGGGACCCCACACTTAATTTCATGCATTCTGGAGGAACATGTATCCAAACTTACAAAGAAAGATCGATCTGTGAGATAGGAGCGGAACCAGTTAAAAACAGTACCAGAGAGGCCCACCAGGTGCTTCAGTCTGTTTAATAAAATGTGATGGTCTACTGTATCGAAGGCGGCACTAAGATCCAGTAGAACCAAGACTGTCAGTTTGCGGTTATCTAAATTGCACCTGATGTCATTTAAAATCTTTAAAAGGGCTGTCTCGGTGCTGTGGTTCATCCTAAAGCCAGACTGAAATTTCTCTGAAATATTGTTTCTTATTAAAAAATAATTTACTTGGTTAAAAACCAGCTTTTCTAAAATCTTACTTAAAAAGGGTAAGTTGGATACAGGTCTGTAGTTATTAAAAATGCTGTGATCTAAATTGCTCTTCTTCAGAAGGGGCTTCACCACCGCCATTTTAAAGGCGGCAGGGAAGACACCCGTCTGAAGAGAGTAATTTACTATATTTAAAATATGTTCCTCAAAGAATTCATAAAATGTCTTTAAAAGTGATGTGGGAATAGGATCTAAAAGACAGGTTGTTGGGTTTACCTGGGAGAAAACTCGACCAAGGGTCCTCGCATCAACCAGGGCAAAACTCTCCAGTGTTTCCTCGGATAAAAGCAACTGTCCAGATGTGTTAAAAATGACATTTTGATGTGGTAAAAGACTGGACCTAATGTTGTCAATTTTACTTCCAAAGTGGTCTGCAAAATCCTCACAAAGATTGTCTGTTGGTGGTTGTGAGGAATTCTTAAAATGTACATTTGTTAAAAGATCGAAGGTGGAGAAAAGAAATCGAGGATTGTTTTTATTGTCTGTAATGAGTTTTGAGAAATGAGCTATCCTTGCCTGTTTGACGGTTTTATTGTAGGATTTGAGTTGTTCACGAAATATTTGATAATGTATTGTAAGTTTACTTTTTCTCCACCTTCTCTCAGCACTCCTGCATTTTCTTTTTGATTTTTTGACTTCCTCAGTTCTCCATGGGGGTGTAGGCTTAGTTTTTATGGTTTTTGTTAAAAGTGGAGCAACTGAGTTCAGCGTAGATTCCAGTTTCCTGTTAAAATTATCAACAATAAAATCACATGATGCAGGTAAAACATCAGCAGGAGTGCTCTCTAAAATCTCAATAAAATTTGCAGCCACTTCAGAAGTTAGGTAGCGTTTCCTCACCGTTCTCATCGAGGCTTCCTGATGATTAAGACTGGTGATGTTAAAAAACACGCAGTAATGGTCAGACACAGCCAGGTCGACAACAGAGGACACACCGGTGGACAGGCCATAGGTTATGACCAGGTCCAGGGTGTGTCCTCTGTTGTGAGTCGGCTGTGTGACATGTTGGGTAAAATCCATGCAGTTTAAAAGGTTTAAAAATTCTCTCGACAGTGGGTCGGAGGTATTGTCAATGTGTAGATTAAAATCACCAGTTATTAAAATTCTGTTGTAAGTGGTATGTATGACTGATAAAAGCTCTGAAAATTCACTGATAAAAACAGTGGAGTGATGGGGTGGTCTATAAACAGTTAAACAAAGAATAGGAGGACTGCTAAAAACAAAGGCAAGGTGTTCAAATGAGGAGTGGTTGTTAAAAGAGACCTCCTTTGTAGCTAATATGTTTTTAAAAATTGAAGCTGTGCCGCCTCCCTTTCTAACACCCCGTGTAGTAAATAAAAAATTAAAATTTGGTGGAGAAGCCTGGATGAGGGAAAATGCAGCGTCCGTGCCAAGCCATGTCTCTGTTAAAAGAATACCATCAAGTTTATGATGTACAATAAGATCATTTAAAATAAAGGTTTTGTTTAAAAGAGAGCGCACGTTCAACACAGCCAAGTTAATGTCTGTGTTGAACGTGCGCTCACGACCACAACGTACCGGGTTGATAAAAACAAGATTGTCTCTGTTAAAACCAGTGGGTCTGTGGATCTGACGGGGAAAACGGGTGGTGACCAGGGGATGAATTGGTTGAGGATCGGGTGTGTTGGTGGCGCCAGATGCAGCTGGTTTTATGGAGGAATTATCTGGTGGGGGTGGCAGTGGTGACTGTGACCTGTGGGGGAAGCTGGAGAGGGGGGCAGTGCTGTGAGCGGCTGGCTCCACAGGTGGAGAAGAAGACTCCGGGCCCGAGCTGGGAGTGTGGGTGTGGCCAGAAAATAGTCACTCCCGTGGAGCCGACAGAACCGCGTGCTGAATGTTTGCAGCCAACACGCGGCCCCCTAGCCTGTTTGGGTGAAGTCCGTCGGGCCTATAAAACGAGGGACGATTCCAGAAAAGATTAAAATTGTCGATAAAACCAATGTTAAGGGCTCTGCAGGTGTTCTGTAGCCAAGAGCTCAGATAGAGCAGCCTGCTGAAGCGCATTTCTCCCCGAGACAGCGTTGGAAGGGGGCCGCTGATAAAATGGACTTCCCACAGTTTTTAAGGAAGGTGAACAGCTCATTAAAATCCTTTTTTAAAAGCTCAGAGCGCGGTTTGGAGCTTTTAAAAACTTGGCTCCCTGATTTTTTTTGGCTCTAACAGTCACTTTGGTGAAATTATTTTTACATTAAATTTTACAACTTGCCATGTTTTTTATTAAATTGACTAATGAATTTGGAGAAATTATTTAATTTTTTTTTTTTTATTTTAATTTTTTACTGAATACTGTAACACATTCGTTAAAAAAGTGTTTGTGTCAGTGTCAGTATCTTTCTGGTACTGACCCTTGTCATCGTCTTGGCCGAACCTGGGGAGAGTGGATTTAGGTTTCCACAAATAAGACGGAAAATGCCATCACATGGTATGTGTTGAGCGGAAAAAGTGCAATAATATTTATTGTCTCTTGCTAGGAAATAACTCATTATTTTACATTCGTAAAATTGCCATCCCATAGCGCATATAGGCAGGCAACTGTAAAAGAAAAGAACTTTGATATAGGTTTTTTTTCACAGTTGCCAACAAAACACAATCTTTAGACTTTAAAAGCACTCTTATATTGATGTTATATTTAACTAAAAACATGCTATCCGGGGGTGTCACCATTATTTGTCATAAGACACTGCTACTACAAACTAAAATGATTGATTTTGTGATTCCTTTGGTCCCACATTGTTCCCTCACCGAAAAAAAATAACAGAATATTAACTAGAACAAAACCAGTGCAATGAAGACACTCCCCATAATACCGGCATTCATGGTACCAGGCATACCAGACTGGGATTTTTCAAAAAAGGGGATTTTGGATTTTGGCCATCAATGTGTAAAAAAAACCTAGAGGATTTAGATGTCTGAGTTATTAACACGGACAACTTTCATGAATGATGAAAAAAAGAGTGACGTTTTTTTACGCACTTTGAAAGGCTTGTGAATAATGTTACGATATTATAATAAAGGCCAATCATACTAGAAGTTAAAGTTTATGGGAGTCTGAGCTTTAAATGTGTTGTGCGTCGCCCATGTGAACTCTGAACTTATAAAATGTATGAACATTTTGTGATTATGAAGTCCAGTAAAGCCAGACTCGGCCCTTCTTCCTGAAGTCAGTTTTATGACCCCTTGCTGCTAACTTCTGGTTATCTCGGCCTGGCTCGAGATAGTCCGTTTACGACCCCCGCTGCATAGCAGATCAAAGCAGGACAGCAAAACCCAGTAAACCAGGCCTCGGAGGGGGGGGTGCTGCCTCTTTGAACAGACCCAAAAGCTTTAAATACCAGCAACCCCCCCCCCCCAGCCTGAAACCTGCTTTAATGTGCCTCCTAAAATGGCCACCTTGCCATGAACTACAACCCCCAGCATGCCTTGCGTGGGGGGGCGGCGCCTACAAGCGGCGCGCATCCAATCACAAACGAGGCACCGATGACGTCACCGCAGCGCGTGTAGGATCAAAACCCTGCCGCTGCTCCCTTTTTCTTTCTCTTCTCTCCAACTTCCATCGGTGAACAGCTGGATCTTTGGCTCCGGGCCAAAGGTCCCATCTCCTTTTCTCCCCCCGGCTGGGGGGAGGTGTAAGGCCCCCATCGGATCCGGCCGCTCCGTTGGACCTGCAGCCCCTTGAAGCCGCGGTCCGCGGAGCCGCTCCCATTACCTCTCGGTCTCAACTTTTCATCCGGAGCTCCGACTCCCGCTTCACGTGTCCCCGGTCCCTGGGAGCTGGAAAGGGGGGGAGACCCGCTTCGAAGCTCGGCCCCGATCCAGGGTGAGACCCGTTCCTCTTTTTCTAACGTCTCTCTCTGCTCTTGAACTTCACCTGAAAGGACCTGTGGCCAGCCTGCCCCGCGCAGAACCGAGACGCATCCCGCCGCCCCGTCCCGGGGCCACGCGCTGACCAGCCCGACGGTAACCCGTACGTCCCAGAAGTGGACCGGCCCCGCGCGCATCCGAGACGACGTGATAGCCTCCGGACCGGGGGGGGGGCGCCGGCTGCTTCACGCTGTACCACCGTCCTCTCGTGATTCCAGAGTCAGGAGGAGGAGCGGGAGAGGCGGGAGAACTCTTGGATCGGACTCCGACCAAAGACCCGGCAGGAACCCCTGATCGGCACCCGGAGACCCGAGGAGGCGTGAGGTTTTGAGACCTGGGTGTATGAGTTTAACTGGGAGTGTTACAGAGCTAAATCTGTGTTCAGAGCTGAGATTACATCTGCATCATTATCATGACTGTTGTCATTAATTTGTAATCACTACTTTCTGCTAGTCATTCATGTTTTAAAGCGCTGTTTTCTGCCGTAGTCACGTTTAAAACACCGGGAGTAACATCCGGTCTAGATCTGCACGTGGCTTAAAGAGGGTTCCGCCATCTTTAAATACCCCGGCAGCCATGTTTTAAACCGTTATTGTTATTTCATGCAAGATTTGGTCACAAATTGATTTGTTTAAGCAGAACCAGTGCTCGGATATCACTCCTTCAATTGTTATTCTGTAAGTGATAGTAAGATTTGCTGTTATGCAGGATAATTCAAATCATATGAGACTGATTTTCTGCTGTTAAGTTATCATCTTTCCCCGGATTAAGGCCCTGGGGTGGTGCCCCTACGAGAATTATCATCATTTTGATAATTCAATTTGATAAATAGTCGACTTTATTAATTATTAATAATTCTTTAATAGAATTATCATTAGCCTTCGATAACTGATCAGCTTAGCTACCTGTGTGGCACAACAAATGTCACAGCAAATTAGAGTAAATATTGTTTATATTTTTTCATACAAGCATTAAGGCAAAAAATGAAAAAAGAACTTACCAGACCGTTTTGTTTTGCTTTTTATGTTTTATCACGTGCCTTATGAAAAGAGACCGGTTCATTGATGTTGCACCGTACAATGCGCCTAATGGTCCGCAAAATACAGGTGATACAATTGGAAGGCTGGATATTGGTCTATAATTAGCTAAGACATCTGGGTCAAGAGGTTTTTTCTTAAGTAGAAGTTGCTGCAGTTAGTTCCCACATACCTACGAAGGCCTCCGGGGGTGGGGGAGGAGAGAAACCCAAGACACCATAATTCAAGCAAGTTTTTCTTTATTTTTAAAATATACACCACTGGCAGCCTGACTATCACCAACCATGGTGACCATGATGGTGATCATAGTGACCCCGGTCACCATGGGGATCATAGTGACCATAGTAATCCCGGTGACCATAGTAACCATGATGTCCATGGGGATCATAGTGATCCCGGTGACCATAGTAACCATGATGTCCATGGGGATCATAATGACCCCGCTTACCATGACGACGCCGGTAACCATGAGGACCCCACCTCGAGGGTCTCCTCCACGGGCGACGTGGCCTGCTGTGGGCCAAGGGGCCACCATCACCAGCCGCAACCAGGCCATGAGATTTCTCTTGTTCCAAGTCATGCAGGCCATTGGCTGGTTGCTCAAGTTTAATGGTCTCAAGTGATGCTCCAGCTTGCCTGGTTTCTTGTTCTAAAGAACAGAAAAATTCAAGATAAGAAAAAACAAAAAACAAAAGTACATTTGAAAACAACTCCAAGTGAATGAATTGAGACTAAAGTACCCCATAAGCAAAGTTTTCCCCATGCAAGATGGAACATGAAAAATGTAGGATCCATCTTCCATCCAACAGACATTGCGTTTTAAAGCTGGTCTTTGTCAGAATGCAGCAACACAATATCTTGTGGATGGAGGGTCAAACATCTTCAAGAACCAAGTTAAGGAACTCCATATGCTTTGGATTAAGCCTTAGATGAAGGCTGGAAGACTTGCAGTCACTAGCAATGCATTAAATGGTGCAAGGCTAACAGAGCATCTATGGTGTTTGCAAGTTACTCACCTTCAGCATGTTCTTCCAAGTTGGAATCCAGTGACTGGAGAAGTCCGACATTTTGTGGCATATCGTGTTTGGAAGAGACATCTACAAAACACAAAATTTAGAGTTATTCTGATGAAGATGAAAGTGCTTGATAAGGCATGTATCTCTGCAGCTCATTGGCAAGTGTATTTTATCCAGGAGTTGGTGAGCATGACCCTATTGAAAGCACATTTCATTATTCAGGAGCTCATACGCCATCTTACTGTAGCCAAGTTTCAACATTACAGCATTATGCCATAACCATCCAGAAAGCAACTGTAACTGTAGTAACCATAGTTTACACAGAAAATGAATACTAAACCTGTGGTGAGCCAACCAATCAGCACCCAAATAAACAGGCCCCAAACTGCTGCCATTGTTCTGATCACCAAGTGAAGGAGCAACCAGCAGCTGACGTTTAAAAGAGCTCCTCATGCAGTTGGTGCAGCTGCTTTTGATCAGAACTAATTAGCTCAGTCTAAACTGGCTCATACCTCAACGTGACGAGCATGAGATCCTGTCCTGCTGTCCAGGGGCCTCATGTAAGTAGAGTGCTTGGATTTCATCATCAATCCTTGCGTGGAAATCTTGCCAACACAAAAAAACATTCAGTTGTTCAAAACTGTGCGTAAGCCCAAATCCACGCAGGTTTCATTTGAACATCACAACCAACGTGAAATTCAACGCGGATGCGGGAGCAGGACACTCCTTCCTGTCCCCTTCCTGAAGTAGATCAATATGAGTTTGATAATGAGGATAAATATCCATGAAAAACCGCTCATGCAAACAAGGAACTTACAAAATACTGTGATTTGAGTCTTACCACATGCATGGAGGTGTCCGTGATCACCTCTCATTTGTGAATCAATGTGAACAGTATGAATGTATATTTAATCCTTGAAACAACACAATGAGATACTCATCCGCTGCTGAAATAAAGACAAGTCGCACCAACGTGATTATCGAGGTGCAAACATGCGAAATAAAGAAAAAGGTTGCTGTATCTCGGAGTGTTAAAGCCGTAGGAGGAGAGACCGGCCTTCATCACCGGTGAAACACTTCCTGGAATGACGCAGCGCCTGCGGCCGACTTGATATAAGACGCTGACAGTAGCCCAAACATTTAATAAAATCTTTATTCATATACTGTTGAGTCACATCAGTTTGTACCAAACAAACTATTAGTGACATGTTCGTTTTATTCTAAAAAGACAACTTTAGGGAACCGGTTCTTCGCTGCAAATTGTATTTTAACGTTTGTATATTCAGCAACAGTTTTGGGATATTTAAAGGATCTGGCATTCATGTCAATTAGTCGTCCCATGCGGTTGCCATGGCGACTGAGAGTTTCAGATTCAGATTGTCATTGAGTCAGCGTCCTGACCCAACGACATTTCATTCCAGTGCAGCCCGTCCAAGAGAAATGCCTCCTGGCGCAGCACTTCAATCTGGTTTGCTGTGTTGGGAACGGTGATACGGGGGGGAGCCAGGGAAGGTGCTAAATAATGGGGAAGAGGGTTTTTATTATTGTGTGTGTTTGTATGTGTTTGAGTGTGAGTGTTTGTATGAGTGGTAAGTCTGTGAACTATGCCCATATTTATTTGTCAGCCATTGTCCTTCATGTTATCAGCCGACTCAGTATAGTTCTGATACAGTCCCACAAGTGTCATGAGAGGAAAGTGGTGGGCTATTGGGAGCAGACTGTCTTGTTAGCATACCAGCCAGGGTATGCGACTGAGAGATTTCCGGTTTGTCAGCAGCTCCCGCTGAAAACGTCATGTTGGTCCGAACGGGAGCGTCGCTGGGACAAGTTCAGACAGCGTTCCAGAAGGATCCTCTTGGTAACCTAAATTGGCTGATGATCCAGTCTTCATCCTGGACCAGCAGATCAGTGTGGTCCCTAAAGACTCATTCTCTCGTGATCCTGCCATTAGCCGTGTCCTCTAACAGTGCCAAGACTGCCATTGTGATTAGTGGGTTACATCGTTTAAAAAAAAAGGTTTCAATTTTATTTATATAGCGTCTATTACAACAGATGTTGTCTCTAGGTGCGTTCGAGAGGCCCAGAACGTGACCCCCAAGCAATTATTACATAAACATAAACAATGGCAGGTAATAACTCCCCTAGTTGGAGAAACCTTAAGCCAAACAGTGGCAAGAAAAACTCCCCTTTAGTAGGGAAAGATACCTTGAGGAGGACCTGGCTCAAAAAGGGGGGACCCTCCTGCCGAATGCCAGCTGGGCAGAGCAGGAAAAGATTCAAGATTCAAGAGAGATTCAAGATTATCTTTATTGTCATTGTAACAAGTGCAACAAAAGGTAGGGTGCAGGCCTTCAGTACAACAAAAAACAGTGCAATATTAACAATAACCGACAGCGGTTGAGAAAAAACAGTTTTTCAGTCTGTTTGTCCTGGATTTAATGGCCCTGTAGCGTCTTCCTGACGGCAGTGGCTCAAACAAGTAGTGGCCCGGATGGGATGAGTCCTTCATGATGGTGTTGGCTCTCCAGAGGCAGTAAGAGCCGTGAAGGTCCACAAGTGTGGGTAGAGGGCACCCAATGACCTTCTCAGCCATTCTGGTGACCCTCTGGAGCTCTTTCCTGTTTGCCACTGTGCAGCTGGCAAACCATGTGCAGAGGCAGTAGGTGAGGATGCTCTCCATGGTGGAGCGGTAAAAAGACACGAGCAGTCTTTGGCTGATGTTGTTCTTCCTGAGCATTCTCAGGAAGTGGAGTCTCTGTTGTGCCTTTTTTACCACCTGTGTGGTATTCTTGTTCCAGGTCAGATTATCCTCTATGTGGACCCCGAGGAAGCGGAAGTCACTGACCCTTTCCACACAGGTCTCACCAATGTGAATGGGCTGAATGTCCGTTTTATTTCGCCTAAAGTCTATGATTAGCTCCTTTGTTTTGGATGTGTTCAGGAGCAAGTTATTTGCTTTACACCACACAGTCAGCTGTTGCACCTCATCGCGGTATGCGGATTCGTCCACTCCAGTGATGCAACTTACCACTGTGGTGTCATCCGCATACTTAATGAAGGTGTTGCTGGCGTGGATGGGGGTGCAGTCTGAAGTGTAAAGGGTGCAAAGCAGAGGACTCAGCACGCAGCCTTGAGGGGACCCGGTGCTGAGTATGAGAGCTGTGGAGGTGTGGGGGCCAATCCTGACCTTCTGTGGGCGGTTTGACAGGAAGTCTTTAATCCAAAGGCATGTGGAGTGAGGTAGTCCGAGGTTCAGCAGTTTCCCCACGGGACCGTGGGGAAGGATGGTATTAAAGGCTGAACTGTAATCCACAAAGAGAAGGCGGGTGTAGTTCCCCTGTTTTTCCAGGTGGGTCAGCGCTGTGTGTAGGGCTGCGTTCACGGCGTCCTCTGTCGACCTATTTGCCTTGTAGGCAAATTGCTATGGGTCCAAGCTGGGGGTTATGAAGGTCGTGATGTGACTCCTAACAGCAGCCCCACCGTGAGGGTGGGGCTGCTCCCGGCCGCTGGTGGCGGCGTGGCTGCTCCTCGAAGAGAGGAAAGAAGAGGTTTAGTTCTTCTGCCAGCGCTGCGTCGCCCTCAGCATCTCTGATGCTGGGTTTGTAGTTGGTGAGGTGCTGGACTGCCATCCATGCCTGCCTGCTGTTGTTGCTGTCCAGGTGGGTGTCAATCCTCCTCCTGTAGTCCTCCTTGGGCTTCCTGATGCCTCTCTTCAGGTTGGTGCGGGCTGTGCTGTAGAGAGCCCTGTCACCAGCTTTGAAGGCAGTGTTTTTCTCCCTCAGCAGCTGCTTGACCATCCAGGGTTTCTGATTGGGGTAGACCCGTATGTGTTTCTCCACTGTAACCATGTCTACACAGTTCTGGATGTAGCATAGTACAGTGTCTGTAAATACATCCAGGTCTTCGTCCTCGAAGATGTCCCAGGCAGTGCTGTCGAAACAGTCCTGCAGCTGCTGAGAAGCACTCTCTGGCCACATTTTGACGGTCTTGATGGTGTGGGGGGTGGATTTTCGGAGGGGGGTGTATGTGGGAATGAGTTGTAAAAGGATGTGGTCTGACTTCCCTAGGTGTGGTGCAGGTCTGGCCCTGTAGCCCATCTTTACGTTGGTGTAAACCTTGTCCAGAGTGTTGGCTCCTCTTGTAGCACACTTCACATGCTGGTGGAGTTTAGGGAGCACTGATTTTAACTCCACATGATTAAAATCACCCGCGATAATATGTACCGCATCTGGATGTCGGTTCTGCTGCAGGCTACTGTTGCTATGCAATAGTCCTAGAGCCGAGCTAGCATTAGCATCCGGTGGAATGTAAACCATGATTAACATGACCCCAGTGAACTCCCGAGGGAGGTAGAATGGCCGGCATTTCTCTCAAAAGATAGAAAAGACAGAGAGAATGAAGAACAGAGAAAGGAGAAACACAGACACAATGGCTAACTAGTGAACTACAGGGACTTCATAAGCATATGTGGACAGCAAACACTGAGGTAGTCAGAGGGTGGGGCCGCAGGACAGCATGCAGCTCCTGAAGCTCTGCCCTGCAGAGATGCACAGAAGAGAAAAGGAGAGGGCAGACCAGCACAACAAATGACAAGAACAATGATGGTTATGATATACTTGTAATTAATAACTGAGAGAAGGAGGGGTGATGGGCACTGCTCAGTGGATCATGTTGGTTTCTTTCTGCAGCGTAAATCTATAGCAGCATATCTCGGACTGGGACTACTAGGAACTACGATTAAACCTGCCCTCTGAGAACGGAGAGCTCTATTAGCAACATAGGGAACGACCAGGGGCCTCATTTATAAAGCTCGCTTGCGCACAAAACAGGGCTTGAAAGATGTGCAAGCCACCTTCTACGCAAAGGTTGGGATTTAAATAGAAAACACTAACCGAAAAATGTGCGTATCCCTACGCCAACCCTGACCCTTGCGCAGGAACAGTCTTAAGATATGGGGAACTGGCGACGCAGGCGGTGAGGTGGTGAAATGAAGCCAAATTCATGTCATACTTTTAATGTCATCACATATCAGACTTATAGTATAATAGCGCTGATTGTGTCCCTCTGTGTGTGAAGCACAGCGTCAGTCAGGATTCTGGTGCTGCTGCAGCCGCGGTGCAGGACACGCTGGGAACCTCCTCGTCACCCACCGCGACAACTGGAGAGTGACTGAGGACAGAACAAATGAGTGCCGGGCCACTCTACGGAGCCCCTAAAGTACTCAGATTTTTTCTTTACATATATAATGAGTTTTACGCGCGCGTGAAACCTTTACGCGCAGGCGTAAGTCTAAATTATGGTTCTGCGTTAAAACGACGCAGAGCCTTCGCCGTAGGGTATGCGGCGACGCACACCTACACCGTAGGCTCTGCGTTGGTGTAACGTGGAACCATAAATCAGCCTTAAAGGTTTCATGTGCGCACGTAAAACTCATTATATATATAAAAAAAATCCGTGCCCCTTTAGGGGCTCCGTACCTCTTGGCCTCCACCTTCAAATCACACCACTTCTTTTTTTTTTCTGCACCATCTGTCCGTGGCACTCACGGCGATACTTTGCATTGCCCATTTATGGTATGAAGTGGGCGTGTACAGGGCGGGATATGAGGCAAATTCACCTGCGCAACCTTCCAGCTGGACTGTGATTTATAAAGAGAACATTGCGTGCAAGTGTGCATGCACACGGTTTTATAAATCCGGATTTTTTTTTGCGCCTGCCATTTTTGGCTTTTGAGTTTACGTGCACTTTTAGTATGAATCCTACACACTCTTTTATAAATGAGGCCCCTGGTCTTGCAAATATCGCGGAACTACGCCATTTTGGGCTTCATACATAAGTAATACAATTTTGAGTTGGATTCTGAGTTTTACAGGAAGCCAATGGAGGGAGGCTAAAACAGGAGAGAGGTGGTCTCTCTTGTCTATTGCTATCACCAATGTTTTGCACAGTTCCACAGGGGCCAATCACACCATCTAAGGCAGAGGCTGCGGGACCCGCGGAGCGATCCACCCCGGCGGGAGGAGCTGGTGGCGCCGCAGCTGACAGGCCGGGAGGCAGAGGCTGCGGGCCGCCAAGCGACGGCTCCCGAGGCGGCGGGACCCACGGAGTGACCCACCCCGGCGCCACGCCTGAGGTACGCGGCGGCAGCGCTGGTGGCGCTGCAGCCGACAGGCCGGGAGGCAGATGCTGCAGGCCACCAGGCGACGGCTCCTGAGGCGGCCCCAGCGACGGTGGGACCCGCGGTGCGACCCACCCCGGCGCCACGCCTGAGGTTGGCGATGGGGGTGTGTGGAAGGGTGGAGGAGCAGCCACTCAGGTTGATTGGGGACAGGTGTGTCCCATCAACCTCTCCACCCTGCCTGCCTTCATAAGGCCTGGCTGCACAGCAGCAAGGGCTGTTGAAGAGGCTGCTGAAGCCAAAGCACGTGTGACCTGGGTGTGGTGAATAAAAGTGGTTGTGCACTGAAACTCCGTGTCCTCTCTATCCTGTCGGTCGGGCCCCGTAGCACTCGCCCTGCTACATACAATTTTAAGTCATGAAAAACTGTATTAAATGATTTGATGAATAAAATTCACATTACAAACAAAAGGAACTTCTCTTCATTGCCTCTGTACTACAATTATTTCCTTTTATTGCAATACCAAGATTTTTGCTGGTGAATGACCCAGCCATTTTACATTTATGGGATGGATCTAGTCAAGACAGTCCTTTTTTGTCCTTAGTAGTTTATGAATCCCAAAGGGTTATAAGATCGGAAGGGAAACGCTGTCCTTTCCATCATGTTTTTTTAAGTTTATTTGTTTTTATTTTGTTTGTCTTTGGGTTTTTTTTATGAAGGATAATCAGAGCTATTTTAGTTGCAGAACAGTCGGGGAACTTGGACAGTCCAGGTCATGCGGCGTAATAGAGAGAGAGCTGGTGTGACAGCCAGTGATAAAGGGAGGACCTGCAGTATTTATGCCTAAACAGTTGTACATCAGCTGAAAAGTCAGTGACAGGGTTTATGAAGGATTTCAATCCTTTTGTGTGAAAATGCAAAGCCTGGTGGGTTTTCTACACATTTTGGGATTTTTTTTTCTGAAAATAATGTGCTCAGGCCTTACGATTTGAGCAGACCATTCCTTGATGTTCAACATTGATGTAGAAGTTCTTGCAAAACAAAATGTTCCCATTTTCATTTAGTCATGGCGTGTTACATAACCTGTTAGAAAAGTGCCTGTAAGGCCCAGATTAGATAAACATCTTCTAACCTGTCCAGATTGCAAAATTTAACAAGCAATGAAACAGAGTTTAACATTCGCTTCCTCAACCTTCTAGCCTTTATAAAGAAGCAAGAATTTGACACTGACTACACCCAGAGATCCACATCATTTATTGATCTGGCTTTGGTCAACTCTGATCTCTTTGTCAGTCTTTTTGGGGCTCTAACAGTCACTCTATTGAAAGGTAAGGTATAAAAATGATTTTTGCATATTTTACAACTTGCAGCTCTGTTATCTTTTTGAGTTCATTGGTCAATTATTTGGAGAAATTATTCCAAAAGTGACTACGGTGATGTCCTCCTGTTTTTTCCAGGATGAAGTGCCTTGCAATTTTTCTGGGAGTGGCCCTGGTCATTTTCCTGGCTGAACCCGGAGAGGGTAGATTTCGATTTCGGCCAAGACTTCCTTCACGCGGTATGTTTAAAGGGACACAAAAGGCAACACACTTTCATTAATTTCTTCATTTTCCAAACACATGGCTTATCATAGAGGGAAAGAACATCTGATAGTGGATGTATTAATTTATTTTGTGACTTCATTGGTTTGATAACGTTCCCTGTCAGGACAAATAACACAGAACGTTGACTGGAACCAAACCAGTGAAACTGTAGTGACTTCAGATTATGTTTGGCTTTCTTTCAATATGATCAGCACATCTGTCAAGCCAAACCTTTTCTATTAAGTGCATGAACATATAACAATAAAAGTTCACTATTGTAAAAGCTTTGAAAGCCAATTATGTTTAAAGAAAGCAGAATTTATTGTATTGCAAGAAATTTAAATTGAACAAAAGAATGAATCATTAAAAATACTGACAACAAATTTAAACACTCTTAACAATTGCTTAGATTTAATTGTCATCTTGAATTTTCTTCTTTTAGGGACCTGGGGCAAGGTTGGGAGTGAAGCCGGAAGGTAAGCTCTCTTGACTGAAAGTTGAAACAGCTTGAAAAAAAAAAAGAAACTTTTGTTGTCTGAGTGTCAGAATTATTTACACCCAGTCTCTTCCTCTTCAACCTAGGTTTGGGGCTAACGTGGCAGCTGACCTCACATCAGGTCTCATCCTGAACGAAATACAAAAGAATCAGCAACAACCCAATGGCTATGTTCAAGAGTAGGAGCTGAGAACTCTGATATACAGTTTTAAGCTGTATTTAATATTTTGATGAATAAAATTCACATCTAAAGCAAAAAGAACTGCTCTTTATTGCCTCTTACTGGAATTATTTCCTTTTAATGCAATATAAATATTCTTGCTCAACATATGTTTGTTACAAAAAATTCATTTTCTTTTGTCACTTAAAATATGTCAGAAACAATAAGTATTAGAAATAAAGGCATACCTTAAATACCTTCAAGTCGTTGGTGTAGCCAGAAAAATGACATTGGGTGTGCTCCAGCAAAGACTGGGTGTGCCAAATTCATTTTTAACAAACTGAAGGTTGCACACCCACAAACATTCAAAACATGTCAACAGTAAAATCGCGAGAATTAGAGAAGAAATCAACCAGCCGGTTGTAGGTGTTTCTTCAGCTTTAGCGACTTCCCTACGCTCTGACTTGTCTCTAGACTGTTTTCATCCTATAGACCTCCCTGAGCTGACCTCACTCGTCAATAGAGCTAAGTCAACCACATGTATGTTAGACCCCATCCCGACTCGACTATTCAAGCATATTTTTTCTCTTATTGGTACGACAATACTGGACCAAATTAACCTATCCCTAAGTTTAGGATATGTACCACAGGTTTTCAAAGTCGCAGTAATTAAACCTTTACTTAAAAAACCTTCTCTTGACCCAGACACCTTAGCTAATTATAGACCAATTTCTAACCTTCCATTTGTGTCTAAAATTCTGGAAAAGGCAGTTTCAAGCCAGTTATGTGACTATTTGTATAGAAATGATCTGTTTGAAGTCTTTCAGTCAGGGTTCAAAATGCATCATAGCACAGAGACAGCACTGGTTCGAGTCACGAATGACCTCCTTATGGCCTCAGATAAGGGATTAGTGTCCATACTGGTTCTACTGGACCTCAGTGCTGCTTTTGACACTATAGATCATGGCATTTTACTGCACAGGTTAGAGCATGTTGTTGGGATTAAAGGGACAGCTCTACGTTGGTTTAAATCATACCTATCTGACAGGTTCCAGTTTGTTCATGTACATGAGGTTTCTTCAGAACAGTCAAGGGTCTGTTATGGTGTTCCGCAGCGTTCAGTGCTAGGGCCAATCTTGTTCAGTTTATACATGCAGCCGTTGGGAAGTATAATCCAGAATCACGGCATACACTTTCATTGTTATGCTGATGATACGCAGCTCTACTTGTCTATGAAGCCGGATGAAACAGAACCGTTAGTTAAACTTCAGGCATGTCTTAGGGACATCAAGGACTGGATGTCCAGAAATTTCCTGCTTCTAAATTCAGATAAAACAGAGGTTATCATTCTTGGTCCAGAGCATCTTAGGAAGGGATTAGATGGTGTTGCGATGGCTTCCAGTGCAACTGTGAGAAACTTTGGTGTTATTTTCGATCAGGATTTGTCGTTTAAACCATATGTCAATCAGGTTTGTAAAATAGCCTTTTTCCATCTCCGTAATATTGCAAAGATTAGGAAAATCCTCTCGCAGAGTGATGCAGAAAAACTAGTTCATGCGTTTGTATCTTCTAGACTAGATTACTGTAATGTGTTGTTAGCAGGATTCAATTCAATTCAATTCAATTTTATTTATATAGCGTCTAATACAACAGAGTTGTCTCTAGACGCTTTACAGAGACCCATACCCAGAACATGACCCCCGAGCAGTTATTACATAAACAATGGCAGGTAAAAACTCCCCTAGTGGGAGAAAAACCTTAAGCCAAACAGTGGCAAGGAAAAACTCCCCTTTAGGAGGGAAGAAACCTTGAGCAGGACCAGGCTCATCAGGGGGGACCCTCCTGCCGAGGGCCAGACTGGTGGGTCAGGGACGGCAACAGCACAGCAGGCAGGTGGAAGCAGCAACGGGATGACCGGGGGTGGGGACCGCAGGCCAGCACACAGCTCCCGAAGCTCCGGCCCAATCAGCAAGTCCCAGGTTGGGGTGCAGGGTCAGGAAAAGACTTGTGCTCCGTAATGCAAGCTACAAGCCACCCACGGCCACCTGCAGGACAAAAGAGAGAAAAGGGAGGAGAAGGGGGGGCCAGCAACGGGATGACCAGGGGTGGGGACCGCAGGCCAGCACGCAGCTCCCGAAGCTCCGGCCCAATCATCAAGTCCCAGGTTGGGGTGCAGGGTCGGGGAAAGGTTGAGAAGGGGCAGGGCCAGGGAGAGGAGTCTTGAGGGACGAACATTCTCCCCCGCCCAAAAGGGGCCATTACCCTGCCCCCCTCACTCCCACACTGCAGGTTCCGGTGTCCGGCAAAGGATGCTGCAACATGGACAAAAGAGAGAAAAGGGAGGAGAAGGGGGGGCCAGCACAAGAAACCACAGGAGCGACTCTGACACACTAAAGTTTACACTACCTAGAGATTTACCAACACCAGCTAGAGGTTTACTAAACACTAACTATAGGCTTTACTAAACAGAAATGTTTTAAGTTTAGTTTTAAAGGTGGAGGTGGTGTCAGCCCCCTTAACCCAGATTGGAAGTTGGTTCCATAGTAGTGGTGCCTGATAGCAGAACGCCCGCCCTCCAAATCTACATTTAGATACTCTAGGAACTACGAGTAAACCTGCACTCTGAGAACGGAGAGCTCTGACAGGAACATAAGGCACTATCAGGTCTTGCAAATAATGCGGAGCTAAGCCGTTTTGGGCTTTATACGCAAGTAATAAAATTTTAAATTGGATTCTGAATTTTACGGGTAACCAATGGAGCGACGCTAACACTGGAGAGACGTGGTCTCTCCTGCTAATTCCTGTCAGTACTCGTGCTGCTGCATTTTGGATCAGCTGGAGCCTATTCAGCAAATTACTTGGACATCCTGCTAACAACACATTACAGTAATCTAGTCTAGAAGATACAAACGCATGAACTAGTTTTTCTGCATCACTCTGTGAGAGGATTTTCCTAATCTTTGCAATATTACGGAGATGGAAAAAGGCTATTTTACAAACCTGATTGACATATGGTTTAAACGACAAATCCTGATCGAAAATAACACCAAGATTTCTCACAGTTGCACTGGAAGCCATCGCAACACCATCTAATCCCTTCCTAAGATGCTCTGGACCAAGAATGATAACCTCTGTTTTATCTGAATTTAGAAGCAGGAAATTTCTGGACATCCAGTCCTTGATGTCCCTAAGACATGCCTGAAGTTTAACTAACGGTTCTGTTTCATCCGGCTTCATAGACAAATAGAGCTGCGTATCATCAGCATAACAATGAAATTGTATGCCGTGATTCTGGATTATACTTCCCAACGGCTGCATGTATAAACTGAACAAGATTGGCCCTAGCACTGAACCCTGCGGAACACCATAACAGACCCTTGACTGTTCTGAAGAAACCTCATGTACATGAACAAACTGGAACCTGTCAGATAGGTATGATTTAAACCAACATAGAGCTGTCCCTTTAATCCCAACAACATGCTCTAACCTGTGCAGTAAAATGCCATGATCTATAGTGTCAAAAGCAGCACTGAGGTCCAGTAGAACCAGTATGGACACTAATCCCTTATCTGAGGCCATAAGGAGGTCATTCGTGACTCGAACAAGTGCTGTCTCTGTGCTATGATGCATTCTGAACCCTGACTGAAAGACTTCAAACAGATCATTTCTATACAAATAGTCACATAACTGGCTTGAAACTGCCTTTTCCAGAATTTTAGACACAAATGGAAGGTTGGAAATTGGTCTATAATTAGCTAAGGTGTCTGGGTCAAGAGAAGGTTTTTTAAGTAAAGGTTTAATTACTGCGACTTTGAAAACCTGTGGTACATATCCTAAACTTAGGGATAAGTTAATTTGGTCCAGTATTGTCGTACCAATAAGAGAAAAAATATGTTTGAATAGTCGAGTCGGGATGGGGTCTAACATACATGTGGTTGACTTAGCTCTATTAACGAGTGAAGTCAGCTCAGGGAGGTCTATAGGATCAAAACAGTCTAGAGACAAGTCAGAGCCTAGGGAAGTCGCTAAAGCTGAAGAAACACCTACAACCGGCTGGTTGATTTCTTCTCTAATTCTCGCGATTTTACTGTTGAAGAAGCCCATAAAGTCCTCACTACTGAGAGCTGCAGGAATGCACGGCTCAACAGAGTTGTGACTCTTTGTCAGCCTGGCTACAGTGCTGAACAGAAAACGTGGGTTACTTTTGTTATCCTCTATCAACGTTGAATAATAAGCTGTTCTGGCTTTGCGAATGGCTTTTTTATATACTATTAGAATATCTTTCCATTCACGATGAGAGTCTACAGACCTACAAGAGTACCACTTCCTTTCCATTTTACGCACGTTTTGTTTCAACATGCGGATATCTGAATTATACCAGGGAGTTAAGCTCCTGTGGCTAGAAACCCTCCTTTTCAAAGGAGCAACTTCATCTAAAGCTGAATGCAACAAATCAGCAGTGTTACTAGCAAGGAAATCAACATCTGCAGAGGTAGAACCCAGGTCACTGGCCTCGACTACATCACTATTTCGCACTGTCGTAAGATAAGCAATGGCCTCCCTAAATTTAACAATAACTTCATCAGACAAACATCTGCTAAAATAATACCTCCTATTTTGCACTTCAACATCAACAAAATTAAATTCAAACGTTATTAAGTAATGGTCGGATAAAAGGGAGTTTACAGGTGACACCAACAGACCATCAGTTTCAACACCGTAGGTGAGAACGAGATCGAGAGTATGATTAAAACAGTGCGTCGGTTTATCCACTTTTTGTGAGATACCCATTGATTCTAGAAGAGAATCGAAGGCTAATTTAAGATTATCGCTTTCAACATCCATATGAATGTTAAAATCACCCACTATGATGAATTTATCTGTGCTGACCAATAATCCAGAAAGGAAATCTGAAAATTCAGACAAAAACTCCAGATACGCACCAGCAGGGGGCCGGTACACTACCACTAACACAACTGGCTTCTCTGATTTCCGGCTCGGAAATTTCAGACCAAGCATGAGGCTTTCAAATGTATTATAGTTGCACTTAGGTTCAATTTTTGTTTCGAGACCGGAGTTATAAATTGCTGCGACTCCTCCGCCTCGGCCCGTGCTTCTAGGAATGTGATGATTAAAGTAGCCGGGCGGAGTTGATTCATTCAAACTAACATACTCTTCCTCCTGTAACCATGTTTCTGTTAAGCAGAAAATATCACTCCTGCTCTCTGTAATTATATCATTTACTAACAGAGACTTAGAGCTTAATGATCGTATATTTAGTAGTCCGCATCTAATTTTTAGGTCTGTAATTGGTACCAAATGTACACTGGTTTTAATTTTTACAAGGTTATCTTGGTTAACGCCTCTATAACGCTGCACCTGGTGAACTTTTGGAGGGCGGGGAACTGCAACCACTTCTATTTTGCTAGGCACCTGGCCAGAGTCGCCAATATCATGTAATCCTACAGTTTTAGAGTCGCTAATTACATAATGCAATCCTACAGTTTTGTTGGCAGGCGTTGGTCCTTGAGAAGCAACAGATGTGTCGCTGAGTGGGGAAAAACGGTTAGACACATGAAGCGGGTGGTGGTGTTCTGTGAGCCCTTTAAGACTACCCTTCCTCCGAACCGTCACCCAGCTGCCCTGCCTGGCCGGCTGCCGGGGAGCTGCAGGGGAGCGGTTACGCTCAGCTGCTACGGGCCGGTCCGCAGAGGATTCTATCGGACTATGGTCTAGTCGGCCAAACCGGACCTCTAACTGACTAAGCCTCGCCTCCAGCCCTGTTAAACTACAGCTCTGCATCCTGGCCTGGACCCTGCATTGTCAGGGGGAGTGTCTAATAACATTGGCCAGATTTCTAGACATAAGAGCTGCACCATCCCGGGTGGGATGAATGCCGTCCCTTCTAATCAGACCGGGCTTTCCCCAGAATGTCTCCCAGTTGTCAATAAAGTCCACGTCGTTTTCTGAACACCACTGAGACGTCCAAGTAATTTGCTGAATAGGCTCCAGCTGATCCAGAATGCATCACGAGTGCTGACAGGAATCAGCAGGAGAGACCACGTCTCTCCAGTGTTAGCGTCGCTCCATTGGTTACCTGTAAAATTCAGAATCCAATTTAAAATTTTATTACTTGCGTATAAAGCCCAAAACGGCTTAGCTCCGCATTATTTGCAAGACCTGATAGTGCCTTATGTTCCTGTCAGAGCTCTCCGTTCTCAGAGTGCAGGTTTACTCGTAGTTCCTAGAGTATCTAAATGTAAGTATTTTTTGAAGTAACTTATCTATGTATTTATTACTTAATTCATTTATTTGTTTTTACAACTGATTGCTTTTATGTAAGAGGATCATATGTATGTTATCTGGTTTTATTTGTAGTGGGAGATAAATATTTTGTACACATAAGTACATGAATTCCAAATTTTAAAAATGAAAAGTAAATAAACTGTTTTACTTGTTTACAGTGTCGTGTCTGCTGATGTTTTCTCCTCCATTCACATACAAGTTGAGTAGGGAACACTTTTACATCATTCTCAATATTAAAAAGTGCAAATTAGTACTAAAACTAATTTGATATCAGACCCCAGTAAGATTAAAAACCATTGCCAGAATGATAATGATGTGAGTCAAATAAAAATATTGCAAGTTAATGGGTATATTTCATTTACAGTGTATGAAATGATTCAGCACCAGTAATAGTTAAACACTGGTGGCGCATAGGGCCCATTAAAGGACTAAAAATGACCAAAGTGTAGTTAATAAGCTAATAAATGGAAGTAAACCAATGGAACAGTAAAAATTGGAAGAATAAAATCAGTGAGAGGTTGCAAGTACATTTCAAATCCATAAGCGAGTCAATCACCATTGACTCGCATGTTAAAATCCACATTAGAGCAGAAATAAACATATTTACAGCTGGTTCAAAACACTGTTTTGGTCTCAATCGTTTGATTTCACATCCTCACATCATTTGATTTAACAACTCTGAGGGGTGAATTGTTTTTGTACCACGCCAGGAGAGTTTCTATAAAGCATTAAATATATTTCTAATGTTGATAGCCGGCTTAGCCAATGGCTAGCAGCTTTTACTTCCTCATCATCTTCATCATGCTACCGTGCTGAGCAAAGCAACTACCCATTTGTAGAAAGACAAGTTTATTTGTATAGTACATTATTTGTAATTGAACAAGTTGATTCAAAGTGCTTTATAGAAACAATAAAACATCATCACATAGCAGAAAAAAGAAAGCATGATTTAAACTTCAAGCAAAGAAAGAGGAAAAATGTAGAATAGATAAATGAATGAGCGTTATATTTACATAAATGACCGAGTTCGGCCGGCTAAACGGCTTCAATTTATTTAAAAAAAGAACATACATAATACTCTCGCTTGGATATATTATCCCTACACACTAGTTTAGTTTAGTTTTTTTGGGTGAGGGTCTTTTAACGCGATGTGAATGGTAAACTGTTTTTACAATGCACAGAGAGTAGTTGGTATTTAACCTTTTAGCTCGTACTTTCCCGTTTTCATATCAGTGTGTTTAGTCTTTTAAAACAGCGGTCATGGTAAATATGGTACTAGCATTAGATTATTATTATATATTAGTACAATATTAACGTTTCCACCGTGACATTCACGTTGATGACTGTATGTGACGTCAGATTAGTTTAATTACACCACATGATTGTAACCTGCTCACCCTGCCATTACTGTCTGATCACTGATCAATACCTGACTGTGACATCACTGTCGTCTGCTCCTTTCCAGTCTAAACTGTACAACGGCAGCAACAATGATTGTAAGTTGTGTTTTATTGCAGTCATCATTCTCTCTCTCCTTCATTCTTATGTGATTTAAAGTTGTCCAACTCACTCTGCTTTGGTTGTTCAGACTTTACCGTCATGACACAGATCTACAGCAGTTTCTGTTCACTTTGTTCACACTTTACCGTCATGACACAGATCTACAGCAGTTTCTGTTCACTTTGTTCACAGGGGAGCTCATGGGTCTGGAGTTCCTGTTCCAGCAGACGGCCAGCGTGTTTGAGGACGTGAACTTGGACCCTGACACTCCGGATGAGGATGCTGCCGTCACCGAGCTGGAAGAGGTGGATGAGGGCATAGAGGAGGAAGTCCTGGACCCCTTCGTCTTTACCCAGAAACCCCTGCCAGCACTGCAGCATCCCAGTCAGCTGATCCAAGTCAGTCACCAGGTCTGAACCATCGGGTCCAGCCGCCCCTGACTCTCCGAGAGCCTCTGGAAACCGGTCTCCTGCTCCGCAGCATCCTCACATTCTGAGGTAACCACCACACTCACAGCTGACTTTAACAGACACAAACATTGTACAGTGTTGCAGAAGATCTACATGATGGAGAAGCAAACAGCATTCTTAATATGGTGTGGTTTGTGGCTGCTTCTGCTTTTATTTGTTCACAAGGGTCTTTTTCTTGTCCATTTCCTCCTCAGGAGAAGGTCCAGGGTCCTGAGGGCCAGCCGGGATATCAACACGTCCTGAAACTGGCCAGGGCCCTGGTGGAAGCCAGGAGTCTCCAGGGGCTCGGAGAGAGACGGGTAGACAGACTCTGGCAACGCCTGCCAGAGCAGGACAAGCGGAGAGTCGTCTACCCGTCCAGACACCAGGACAGACGCTCCAAGGGTTCAAGGCAGCAAAGGGGAAGAACACTTCCTGTCCTGGGAAGGAAAGTCTCCAGCGGTGAGTTTCACTTCAAACAGCTCTGGTGCTTCTGTTGCTGGTCGTGTGGCGTATTTGAACAGCGTCTCACCTCCACTGTCTTCCAGCTGCTACTCCCACTCAACTGGGGCCCTGCAGACGGGCCAGATGCAGCCGCCTGGTGGAGGCCGTTTGCAGTAGCTCTGCCGTCTCCATCCTGCCGCCACACGCGTGGGAGGATCATGAAGACCCGCTGGTCCCTCGTCCACGGAGACTACGTGTCCATCAGGGAGACGGTGCTGGCAGCCCGAGGCTGATGCTCAGACCAACATTCAGCTCTTTGAGCTGAATCAGAGGACTCTGTGGTAAGAGCTGCTGTTGGTGGCAAGTCTGTGGGGAGTGGAAGGAGGACGGGAAAACACAAAAAAATGAGGTTTTGTACATAAATGTGTACAGTTTTTTATCATTTGTATATAGTTAGTTTTTATTTTGTATATAAATGCATATATTTGTTTATCATGTGTGTATAGTTTGTCTTTTTGTATGAATAAATGTGGCTTGTTTCTCTTTCAACTTTGAAGCTTTGTCTCGTTCCTTGTTAAATTATACATATATCGTTTCATTATCCACTTGAAATGATTGTTAATTATATGAATGGTACAGATAAGATTGAAAAAAACCTCAGGGAATACCTTAATTATAAATAACAAGAAGAACTGGAGTAAGTAGCCAAAACCAAATGACCAGAATGAGTGAGTGGAAGCAGGATCTGGTTTATTTTTGAGTTTTAAGTATCCAGAGAGGACAGATTCTTGGCAGGTACGTCGTCTAGTTCTCCGGGTCCACGTATCTGAAAGAGAAACACATTTAATATGGTTTCTGGTTTTCTCTGACTGGAACGTGTTTCCCCTCCTCTCCGTTTGTTGTTGCAGTGCGCCTGTTCGTCCAGCAGATGGCGACATTTCCCCGGATCGTCCGCCGCTCTCCAACCTGTAGCGGTATCAAATCTGAAAATGGTTGTATTTGGAACATTTGCATTTTAAAATGAAACACAGCAAAGTTAACAGACAACAAACCTCTCAAATGTCATGGATATGAACTCTATCTGTGGAGTCCAAAACTATTTTTTGGACCAGACTGTAAATATGTTCATCTCTGCTGTAAAGTTGGACATTTTTAACATGTGAGTCAGTGAATATTGACACGTTACTAGATTCAGCCTCCAGCCGTCAGCCAAAGAATTCTATTCAAGGATCTTTATTTCAAACATGATGGCAGTATAAAGTAACAGACATGCTTAAAGATACTTCAACAATGAAAGCAAGAGACACTTTTTTTTGGTAGCAGCAGTCTTGACCCTCGTTATTAGATATCAAAAAATCTTGACGTACTTAGAAGTTATACCAATTAATAGTATAGTATAATAGTAATAATTTGACACAGTATAAACAAATATTGTGGTAAACCTGAGTATAAAGTAGTAGATCCCTGAGTTATTATTGCCAAGGGCAGTTCTATGTCACTGTATATGAACACTATTTACCCTGAGCCCCTGTATTCATCTATACATAAATGTGTACATTATTTATGATGTGAATTTATATTCACCCGCGTACAATCTTATTCATTACAAGCATTCTTCCTAATTAATGTTTCTACACACATTAAAGCTTCCATATACACATAGACTTTACTGTCCATGTATGTATAGATACACACATTTCCACATCCATATATACACATATATACAAGCATCCAAGTCCAGTCCTCCCAGCAACAGAACCAGCATCTCCCCGGGACAGAACCAGAACAGGACCAGGAAGTCCCCGGTCCCCAATCCCCATTGGTCTGGTTTTGCCACCTCTGGATGAATGAATGAAATGGAACAAATGAAAATGTCCACATTTGAAGAAGAGATAAACATTTACAGCCGGGTTCTAACAGTTTAGTGGCACGGCAGCTGTACAGGTGCTGGATTTAGTTGTACCGCATCAGGTCAAACTAAAAAAAGCACCAAATTTATGTTTAATTAGGGGTGTGTTTTTTCTATTTGCGGCCAGCACAGCAAATGGTGAGCAGTTACATTTACATTTGCTGCCCAGTATTTACAAGTGTAGCGACTGAGCTGTGAATATAGATGATAAAAAACAACAAAATAAAGTACCATAGCTAAGCAGATGCCACCAGGAGACAGAGCCTCCTGTACAGGCTCTTGGTAAATGCATCGAGGAGATTAATGACTTGATGTGCCACAACTTTCTCCAGCGAAACAAAAATAAAACTGAGGTAAATGTCTTTGGAGCCAAAGAGAAACGATCACAGGTCACCACAGAGTTTCAATCTATACACCTAAAAACCACCAACGAGGACAGAAATCTGGATGCAGTGATGGACTCAGACCTACATTTGGAAAAACACATTAAGGCAATAACAAAGTCAGCCTACTATCACCTTAAGATTATATCAAGGTTAAAATATCTGATGTCTCAGCAGGACCTGGAAAAACTAGTTCAGGAATTCATCTTTAGTAGCTTGATTATTGTAACAGCATCTTTACATCCACCTTAAAAAGTTAGTTAGACAACTGCAGCTCATCCAGAACTCTGCTGCTCAACTGGGCACAAAAGCAACATCTCCTCACTTGCTGGAAAAGTGTGATCTATTGTTGAATGCTCCACAAAGGAGTGAGGAAAGAGTGATTCCTCCTCTCATCAGCACCAGCACTGTTGTGGTGCGTGTGGCTCCTCCCTCCAGCTGTCCATCAACAACGCCGCTGCGGCTGACTGGTTTGGTTTGGGGCTTTACATCCCGACACAAGTGAAAACACAAGTCATCAGGAACTGAAAACAACCAGTCATTGAACAATAATTAGGGCCCGAGCACCTTCAGTGCGAAGGCCCTATTGTATCTGTAGGAATTTTTCTTTTTTCTTTTTTCTTTTTTCTTTCTTTCTTCTGACGAAAGGAGGGCCTTTTTGCCCCCCTAAACGTGCCCAAAAAGTCACCAAATTTTGCATGCAAGTCAGGCCTGGCGAAAAATTTGATATTAATGGTTTACATTAATGGGCGTGGCAAAATGGCTCAACAGCGCCCCCTTGAAAACTTTATGCCTCAAGCCCCACGATACGGTTTGACGTACATGCACGGAAATCGCTACACACCTGTATCAGTACACAACTTAAAGAAAAGTCTCTTGGCGACATGGCCGAAACCGAACAGGAAGTCAGCCATTTTGAATTAATCGTGTCACTTTGGCGCAATTTATGCCATTCCTTCGGCAGTTAATACGGCCCGAACCGTAACGTGCCCCCAAGTGTGTTATACATCAAAACGTGCGTCTCCATCCTGCGACAACACGCATTATTTTTCTCTTTCAAAAGCGTTACCGTGGCGACGCTAGACACCAAAAAGCGCGCCCACCCTTCATCTGGTTGGTTCAGACAGAAAAAACTTTGCGCCTCAAGCCCCATAATACGGTTTGACGTACATGAACGAAAATCGGTACACACCTGTATCATGTCTTTACTTAAAGAAAAGTCTCTTGGCGCCATGGCCGAAACCGAACAGGAAGTCGGCCATTTTGAACATTCTGAATTAATCGCGTAATTTTGGAGCAATATGAGCCATTCCTTCGAGAATTAATACGGCCCGAACCGTAACGTGCACCCAGGTGTGTTATACATCAAAATGTGCGTCTCCATCCTGCGACTACACGCATTACTTTTCTCTTTCAAAAGTGTTACCGTGGCGACACTAGACGCCAAAAAGCGCACCCCCCCTTCATCTTATTGGTCCATATTTGATAATTCCCCAAAAGTCACCAAATTTTGCATGCAAGCCAGGCCTGGCAATAAATTTGATATTTCATGGTTTGTATTAATGGGCGTGGCCTAACGGCTCAACAGCGCCCCCCGGAAAACTTTGTGCCTCAAGCCCCACAATACTGTTTGACGTACATGCACGAAAATCGCTACACACCTGTATCATGTCGCAACTTAAAGAAAAGTCTCTTGGCGCCACGGCCAAAACCGAACAGGAAGTCGGCCATTTTGAATTAATTGTGTAATTTTGGTGCAATTTATGCCATTCTTTCGGCAATTAATACGGCCCGAACCGTAACGTGCACCCAGGTGTGTTATACATCAAAATGTGCGTCTTCATCTTGCGACTACGCGCATTACTTTTCTCTTTCAAAAGTGTTACCGTGGCGACGCTAGACGCCAAAAACAGGCCCCCCTTCATCTGATTGGTCCATATTTGATAGTTCTCCAAAAGTCAACAAATTTTGCATGCAAGCCAGACTTGGGGATAAATCTGATATTTCATGGTTTGCATTAATGGGCGTGGCCTAACGGCTCAACAGAGCCCCCTAGAATACTTTTCTCTGCCATAACTTTTGAAAGGTTTGACATAAAGAGTCGTGGGTGGTGTCATGGGACTCGGTATTGAGTCCTTAACCATAATTGGTGCAAATTAGCCCCGCCCCTTCTTCGGATTGGTTGTTCCGATTTTCTGCTATAACTTTTGAATGGTTTGACATAGAGAGTCGTGGGTGGTATCATCAGATTCTGTATTGAGTCCTTGAGCTTCTTTAGCCTGAATTAGCCCCGCCCCTTCTTCTGATTGGTTGTCCCTTTTTTCTGCTATATCTTTTGAATGGTTTGACATAGAGAGTCGTGGGTGGTGTCATTTCTGATATGCTTATGGGGGGCGGTGGCCGTGAGTGCGAGGGCCCGTTCATCGCTGCTTGCAGCTTTAATTCTCTTTATTTTGCTCCCATTTGGATGAATGACATGTTTGTAAAGGCACACTTGAAGCAGATCTAACATACAGTCAGTCATCCTCAGCTGCTGTTTGTCTGCGCAGCGTGGCACACTTTCATCCTCTCCAGCGTTCCCGTCACGTACGGGTAATTGAGCTGCAGGGGAAGGTGTCTCATGGTGATGAAATCCTCGCTGAGCGCTGCGTCTGGTCGGATCCGTCTTCCTGGATCCATCCGCAGCATCTGCTCAAGCAGCCGGGCGAACTTCCAGCAGTCCTTCTGGAGATAGCGGTTCCTGGGATTGATCTTTCTCATCACCACCATTACCAGGGAGGAGCAGTCTTTGGAGAAGCCACAGTGGTCCATGATGTGGTTCCCCGTCTCCAGCGTGTACTGGCCCGGTGGTTTCATCCACCAGATGTCGCGGGGACCCTCCTGATACTGGTAGAAGAAGCGAGTGGTTCTTCTTGAGGCGTTCAGGAGCCCTTGGATGGACCAGGTGCAGCTGTCCGGGAACCCGGGGCAGAAGCAGGTGTCGCCGCCGTTCAGCTGCACCATCATCCGCATGGCCTCGTATTCACAGTCAAACGGGAACAGCTCCTCACTGAGGAACAAGAAGGCCAGGACGCAGCCCAGGGACCAGACATCCACTCCTGGACCCAGGGAGGGCTGGTCCAGCGGGACCTCCGGGGCCACGTAGGCGTAGTTCAGGGGGATGTCCTCCCTCCGCAGACTGGAGGCCACACAGGCATGACCAAAGCCAGCCAGCTTCACCTTGAGGGGCTGCGTGTGATGCTGGACCAGCAGGATGTTCTCTGGTCTGACCTCCGTGTGAACCACCCCGGCGTCCCTCAGGGCGTCCAGGGCCACCAGCATCTGCTGGGCCACGGGTCGGATCTCACACAGCTGCAGCGGCTCAAAGTCCCTCCTTTCCATGAACGCAAACAGATCCATGTCCAACAATTCAAACACTAGACACAAGTTGTTCCTGTGTGTGAAGTGTTCAGTGAGGCGGAGTAAAGTGTGTGTGTCGGGGTGGAGCTGGCGGAGTTCCTCCAAGATCTCAGCTTCTCTCCTGCCTGCTTTCACCTGGTCCTGTCTCACCACCTTTACGGCCACAAACCTGTTTGTTTCCAGTATCTTGCACTTGGCCACTTTAGAAAAACTCCCCAGCCAAGAAGGCAAGAACTGCTCCACGATGTATTTGTGTGGATGAGCAGCGAGAACCTCTCCCACCTGAGCGTGGAAACCTGGTTCTGACGAGGAACCGCTGCTGGACGGCTCCATTTCTGGGACCCGGACACTTCCACCAGATAGAAACACGGACCGTCTCTGAGAAATGTGCTTCACCGCTGCTTTTCACCTCAAAACGCCAACCAGCAACAACAAAAATCCTTTTTCTCCTCACTCAGTTACTCCTCTGTCGTTTTCGTCTCTCACAGCAACCACCAACCGCTCCGTTGCGCCCGTTATTTTCCATCACCATGGTAACTCTCCGCCTGTGAGGCCTTCACGGACACCCGGACAACTCAATACTTCTAAACAGAACAGAACAGTTAAACATTCCAGTTCTTTACAGCCGTGATTCCCAACCCCCGGTCCCCGGACCGGTACCGGTCCGTAGAGCCGTTACTACCGGGCCGTGGAATGGCTTGTGTTCCGATCATAATTAGGGCTGCAACGACGTTGTCGACAAAAAGCGATAATCAAAATCGTCGGCAATTGTCACCAGACGGTTTTTTCCCAATGGAGTGAGGCATCTCACTTCACTTCACCTCATACAATCTCTGCCCAGAGCCGCGTGTCAGCGCAGCTTTTTTTTTTTTTTCTTTTTTGCGTCTCCCCGCACCAGACGACTGCGCTCACTGATCAATACTGCAGATGCTGATCAATGATGAGCAGGGGTCCGTTTCACAAAGCAGGTTTAGTGAAAACTCTGAGTCTGTTAACCCTGAAATGAGGGAAACACTGAGTTTTCCGTTTTACAAAGGGAGGTAACTCAAACCAGAGAAAGAGAGGTAACTCTAGCCTGTTTCACAAAGAGAGGTAACTTAAGCTCTCCGTCAGTTACTGCAGTAACAGACTCTCTGAACCTAACCTGGACCAGGTTTATATCAATGAACCTGGAGTTTCTCTGCGTCTCCGCCTCTTTCAGAGCCGCACGCACATTTGATTTCCTCATTCATTCAGTCAGCAGGCGAGTTTTGGCGAAGTTCTGCCGTCTGTCATTAAAAACAGTCAGTATTTTAGAAGTCCATTGTCACGAACATGGCATGTCCTTTTGATGAAGACACAATTGATGAAGGTGCAGAATTTATGCGCAGAGAATTAAATATTCGTCGGGATATGGTTATCAGACCACGTAATACATGTACATTACAGTAGCCTACATAGTCTCATTACAGGCAAAGCAATATGTGTTAATCCTTTATTTGTTATAATTTTGATGATTGAATTGTTTAATGATTTCATAATATATTCAAATTTTTTGAGATTTTTTATTTGGGGTTTCATAAACTGTGAGCCATAATCACCAAAATTATAACAAAGGCTTGAAATATCTCACTTTGCATGTAGTGGGAAATAATATTTGTTTCACCTTAAGTTGAATTTACTACGAATGAAGTTTTGCAATATATTCAAATTTTCCGACCTCCACCTGTATATTATTACATGAATAAATAAGAGCATAATACAGGGGTCTCCAACTCCGGTCCTGGAAAGACCTATCCAGCATGTTTTAGGTGTCTCCCTGCATGAATGACAGCAGCAAAGTTGAATAAAATATCTATTTGTCATTGAAGTACCCATCTTTCTCGTGTTTATTATCATTTGCCACATAATTAAAGCAACCTCATACTAAATTTAAGAAAACAATTTTTGCATTTTTTTGTCATATAATTTCATCCAAAACTTGTCGAAATGTGTTTCTTTGAGTGGCAGCCCTGTCATGGCTTGGCGGACAATAGGTTCTGGTACCTGACCGGACTGAACAGCGCAATGCACAGGTGCTGTATGCAGGTTAGGTTCAGTCAGCTGCAGAGATGAGCGGACCTCAGCAAACCTCCATGAGCCGTTTCTTTACTGGTTGTTCGAGTAAAAGAAATAGTGATGAACAAGTGGAAAATCCTACCAAAAAGAAAAGCAAAAGCTTTAATCGCAAGTACGACATTATGTATATAAAATACGGATTTGTTGCAACGGGCGATTTGGAGGCGCCAAACCCACTATGTATTTTATGTGGAGAAACGCTCGCCAACGAAGCAAAAGAAGCCATCCAAGCTTCAAAGACACTTAAATACAAAACATCCTTCTCTCAAAGACAAACCAGTGGAAGGAAAAAACGTGACTTAGATTTGCAGAAGCAAGTTTTAAAGGCCACAACATCAGCTAACGTCGCTGATGATAGCCTGCATTTTAAAATGCTTTGTTTTTTTCTAAAATGTTTATTAAAATTGACATAAATTGTCAACCGGTCCCTGAGCTTTTTGTTTATACTTCTGCTGGTCCTTGGCACAAAAAAGGTTGGGAACCCCTGCTTTACAGTACGTTGATCAACTCGTTTAATAAACTCGTTTAATAAAATATATATAATATATAAAAAAAAAAATGTATATAGCCTATATATATATATATTTATTGTAACGAACTGTTCTGTTCAGTTTAGAAGTGTTGTATTGTCCGGGTGTCCGTGAAGGCCTCACGGGCGGAGAGTTACCATGGTGATGGAAAATAACTGGCGCAACGGAGCGGTTGGTGGTTGCTGTGAGAGACGAAAAGGAGAGGAGTAACGGAGTGACGAGAAAACTGTTAAACATTCCAGTTCGTTACAATACATATATATATTTATTTTTAAACGAGTTGATGAACGTACATTTGAACTCCGCAGTCAAACACAGGCCTGCGGATCTGACAGGTCACGTGTTTCTGACGTCACGTGGTGCATCACGTGACCCCCACAATTTTTTTTTAAAGGATAAACTCCATTTAAAAATTAAGAAGTATAAAAATACCTTAACCAGGGTTTTACAACAGGAAATAAAATAAAAAAATTGAGTTGTAGCAAAATAATAAATGATTTCCCTTTCATTTGACCTCCTTCACTCCTCATCCCATTGTTTTATAACCGTGTATTAGTGTATCTGCCACTACGGAACAGTATAGGGCCAGGCAGGAGAAAAATACAAGTAATATTTTAGAGGAGGAAGATTTTTTTTTCATTATGCACTTCGAGAAAAAAGTCGAAATGTTGAGAAAAAAGTCGAAATGACGAGAAAAAAGTTGAATTGTTGAGAAAAAAGTCGAAATTTCAAGAAAAAAGTTAAAATGTTGAGAAAAAAGGCGAAATTTCGGGTTTTTTCTCGACGTGCACAATAACAAAAATCTTCCCCTCTCAGAATATTTGTTCTCCTGCATGGCCCTAATACTCTTCCGTAAGCCACAGTGGGTTGTGCAGCTGTTATATTTTGGATGCTACAATCTCTCAGTTCTCACCAGTAAATATAATGAGCGGTTTCACATAACACATCTTTCTACGCTCAGCGTTTCCCATCGCTGCCTCACAGACGAGGCACAAACACTACGCCATGATGAAGAAAACTCCGAGACACTTCAACTCCTCCAACTGAGGTGGGAGTGCAGACAGCATCCCACCTGTGTCAGACCGAAGGCCTCGGTTCACCTGAGCTCAGCTCAGCCACGCTGCTGGGATCTCCCAGGGTTCGTCCACACAGCTGAAAGCTGCACATGTCGGAGTTTTACGGAGTGTTTTCCACTGATCAACGTCATCAGTCAGTATATTGATCACTGGAGTTTAATATTAGGATGATGCATAAACACGCATATCAATATCATCGATTGGTTTCATGTGCAACATTGAAATCATGAAGATAAACAGCAGCAGGCTGTGATGCTGTGAATATTAGTGAAAACAACTTATCGGTCTCTTGTAAGTGTTTTACCTTGGTAGAGTGAAGTGTGATTGAATATTTAAAGATATTCATGAAAAATGAAAATCAATATTTAGAAAACATTTTTCATAACCATTTTATTCAAAAACATTTGCTGATTTGGTTTGTTTCTACAATTATTTATCACAAAACATATTCTAAAGATTTCAAGAACAAGAAACGCAAATCCAAATGATGGACTGATAAACCACGAGCTCCTGATGACCCAAACTTTTGATCTGATCTCTGTCTCCTTATACACGCATTAGTTGCTTTCTATCATTTCCAATGATGTGGTACAGGTACAGGTGTCATGCATGTGAAATCTGGCCATGGAGACCCAAATCATGTGTGTGTTTGTTTCTGCTGTAAAGGTAAATATTGTAAGAGGGGGTGATGTTAGGAATCCTCCTCCTCTGGCTGGGGGAGCCAGCAGGTGCTGCTGATCTTCAATCAGCCCCAGCTGCCACTAATCACCAGCCCAGGCACAAAAGGAGACCTGGACCTTCACTCAGTGCTTGATCGGACTGAACCCATGTGGAAACTGGTCTGGCTCTTTGGGAATTTCCTCCAGCTTTTTGCAGCTCTCAACTTTGAACTTTTTTGTTGTGCTTGCTTTAATCCCTCTTTGTTTTTTGTCCCAAGGCTTTTTCCCTGTGTCTACGTTGCCTCCCTGGAAACCTCCTCGACGCCTCTCCTCCTCTCACAACCATCTCATGGTTCTCTGTGACCCCCTGCCATCAACTCACCACTGACCCTCGTCTCCTGGACCCCCATCCATCCCTTTCCCCTTTCCTCTGCCTTTCCCCCTTTCCTCTGCCTTCCCCTCTTTCCTCTGCCTTCCCCCTTTCCTCTGCCTTCCCCCTTTCCTCTGCCTTCCCCCTTTCCTCTGCCTTCCCCCTTTCCTCTGCCTTCCCCCCTTTCCCCTGCCCTTCCCCCCTTTCCTCTGCCCTTCCCCCCTTTCCTCTGCCCTTCCCCCCTTTCCTCTGCCCTTCCCCCCTTTCCTCTGCCCTTCCCCCCGTTCCTCTGCCCTTCCCCCCTTTCCTCTGCCCTTCCCCCCTTTCCTCTGCCCTTCCCCCCTTTCCTCTGCCCTTCCCCCCTTTCCTCTGCCCTTCCCCCCTTTCCTCTGCCCTTCCCCCTTTCCTCTGCCCTTCCCCCTTTCCTCTGCCTTTCCCCTGCCCCCCCCCCCTTTCCTCTGCCTTTTCCCCCCCTTTCCTCTGCCTTCCCCCTTTCCTCTTCCTTCCCCTCCGGATCTCACCCTGAGTTAGTTTTCCCTCCCTGGACTGGTTAGTACACACACATAGTTATTTACACATCTCATTCATATACAGACGCACCACATTCCCCCCATCTTAGTATCCCTAGGATAGTGTAGGGTTTTCCCTTTTACATTAACAAACGGCCTTCTGGCTCTTTATTTAAATAGTTTTGTTTCCTGTGTTTTTGTGGTTGGCTACTGGGGTTCACCTCAGGTTTTGGGTCGGACCAACAGGTGAAATGAAATGGACTCCATTTTGGACTCAGCCTCCAGTGATCAGTGGGAGAACTGCTGTTTTTCCACTTCCAGATTTGAGTCAGAGCAAATTGGATTTAGGCCCTGGCTTGGAGTTGAGTTGTTGACCGCACCGGCCAAAACCAGCTCCTTCCAGGAGAGCTGTGAACATATGATTGTATACGGAGCTGTTGGACTGGATTCCTGTGGTACTGCACACCTTTACCAAAAGTATAGACCTTTTTTAAAATACCTCCGAAAATGTTTGGACTTTTGAAATGTCGTCTTCAAAATTAGGCATATAGGGTGAATAGAGCCTTGGATGAAAAACATGTCATTATTCATAAAAAAAACTAAAAGCACAAGCACAAACAAAAACAAAGAGCCAAGATGCAGAATCAATGAAAGAAAATGAAATTTATTGAACTATTACACAATAAAACAACTTGTAGGTGGGAGGGATGGAGGGATGGAGGCACTAGCAGAGCAGGCGGGGGGGCAGGGGGGGGCGGCCGCCCCGGGCCCACTGCTCGGGGGGGCCCACGCCGAAGAGGAAAAAAAAAAGTGTTCTGAATAAAATAAGGAAAGTTGGACTATATAACAATTGCGTTCATAAGGATAAAGTTGTTTAAAAAAATAAAAATGAAAGAAATAGTCCCTTCTCTCCTTGTGTGTCGGCCTGTCATGCACGGGTACGTGCGCGCATGTTGTCCGTTTACTTTTAAGCCTTAATTATGGCTCTGCGTTACATCAACGCAGAGTCTACGCCGTAGGCTCTGCGTTGGTGTAACGCAGAACCATAAATCAGCCTTTAGCCAGTTGTTGATGATCCCCGGGCTGCATGGATGTTTTAAAAATATCTCCACGATAAATCATTCGAAATTATGAGATAGAAAGTCGAAATTATGAGATAGAAAGTCGAAATTATGAGATAGAAAGTTGAAATTATGAGATAGAAAGTTGAAATTCTGACTTTTTATGTCATATTTTTTGACATACCGTGGGGATATTTTTATTTTTAAGGCTAAGATTTCATCTTATTTTTTTCTTTTACTGGCGGAAATGAGCTTCCATAGACATCCCTGGATGTCATTTGATTTTTATCTCCAGTTTGATACTTATATCTTAAAGTCTGCATTAGGTTTATAATTAGGTTTGACATAATGACTAAAATCCATGGTGCTAGAACCTCATGTGAAGGTTCTGACCGTGTCGCCTGCTGCTGTGGTTGTGTGTCAGGTGCTGATCTGTGGCTTTTTGTTCAGCCATTATGTTTTAACGGGGATGTTTAGGCCACAAGGGGCATCTAGAATGCTTTGCCCCTCCTAGGCTGGGACCCCTGCTCCGCCCCTGGATGGAGGGATGGAGGGATGGGGGGATGGACATATCAGGTAAAATGACTGATGAGCGAATGTTTCCCGCCCTAATCTGGATAAACAGCAGACAAACTACCACGGTTCCTCAACAGTGTCTTCCTGTAGACGAACTTCCCCGTTTCTAGATTCTGAAAAGTAAAAAAAAAAAGAGACATGTTTTTCACATCTTGAGGTTTAAAGTCAAATTAAAATGTGAATCAGCAAAGCAGTGTCAGAATACCTGAAGCAGGAGCTTTTGCATCTTGATGCCAATCAGCTCCCCTTGCCCTCGGAGGCAGTGCTTCTCTTTAGCCAGTGGCATCTCTTTTATTTCTATTTCTTCTCTTTAGCCAGTGGCATCTCTTTTATTTCTATTTCTTCTCTTTAGCCAGTGGCATCTCTTTTATTTCTATTTCTTCTCTTTAGCCAGTGGCATCTCTTTTATTTCTATTTCTTCCAGCTGCCGTGCTGTGTCTCTGTGTGCGTCCATGGAAAGCTCTCCCAGTATTGTGTTCTGCAGCCGAGAGCTCCATGTGGGACGTCTGCTCTCTCATCTGGAGCTCTTTTTGACAGCAGCCCTCTGTCTCTGCTGCTTCTTCTGAACTTTCTCTGTGAGGCCTTTGGAAGACACTTCACTCTTTTTCAGGGCGGCCTCCGTCTTGTTCAGCTGCTCCAAGGTGTCAATATGGGCTTGTAGGCGTCTACGCCTCTTTGATACGGCCCTGCTTATCTCTTGGTCTTTTTCACGGAGCAGCTCCTCCATTTGAGCAACTTTATCCTTCCAGCTTTTCTCTGTGTCCCTGAGTCTGCTGGACTCCGTGATGTTGCTCGCCCTCTCAGTCTGATTGTGGGAAAAGCGTCTCTGCTGACGAGAGCTCACGCCCTCAGCTCGGTTTTCCTCCAGATCAAACACACCATGACCAAGATGCCTGATCTTGTCATCTCTTATTATCTCAATGTCGCTTTTTTGAGATCCAACCTCAGTTCTTTTTCTTTCGTGTTCAGCGACAAACAACTTTTTCTCCAAGGCTTTGTTTTCCTGAGTGAGCTGTAGATTTGTATTTTTCCAGGCATCCCTCTCCTTGAGGACCATCACTTTAGCAATGGTCCTCATCTTTTCCTCCAACTCCTTCATTTTTGCCTCCATTTCTATCCTCATGTCATAACGGCCTCTCTTATAATCCTGTGCAAAAACATTATGACAACACATACACGTAACTCTTAAGTCTGACACTGAAAAAAACACTAATGTGACAAAATCAATCTTATTACTAATCTTTGGTATATTTAAAACAGATTGTTTAAAAAAATGGAGAAAAAAGAAAAAGAAAATGCCGTCCCATAACATGGATTATATGGAAAATAACTAATTTTATATCTCTCTGTTTAATGTCATTAAAAAAATGACATTTTAAAATCAAATTGCCACCTAAAGGGCTAAAATTATGAAAATAAATCAAAATATCAATTAGGATTGAAAAGTGAAAAGAAAAAATTAATTTCAAATATTCTTATATCAGTTTTGGGAAAGGGAATTTTGGCCGCGTTCAGACTGCAGGCAAATATCCGATTTGTAGCCCATCCAGATTGAAACTGGATGACTCTTTTGAAGTCTGAACAGTCCCAAACCGCATGAGACGATTTTTGCAAACCAGATGGAAACCACCTCCGGGAGGTAGTTTGGGTGGACACAGCCCCCACCCCTGCCCCAAAACCAGCCTCGAGTTCCAGTAACAGAGGTCCGACGGGAGGATTAGAGTGAGATGGGGCAGTGTCAAACGATTTAAAATATTGCACAGTGTATGCCCAGCTTTACAGGTATGGAACAGCATGTGAGCTGGCTCCATATTGTTATTGTTTTTGATGTCGCAATTACATGACTTCACACAATACACGCGCTGGGTGACGCCTCCGCTCCGACGTCGTTGCTACGGCAACCCGTCAGATCAGTCAATGATGTGGCCCAGTCTGAACAGAGCCAGATCCGATATGGACACTTGCTAAAAACAGTGTGGACAGTCAGCCCTGAAAATCGGATATGAGAAGGAATCAGATATATATCAGATTTGCCTGCAGTCTGAACGCGGCCTTTGTCCTTGACATTAAGATTTAGATTTAGATTTAGGTGGCCCTGTGCGAAATGGCCGGGGGGGGGCCGTCGAAATTTTTGGGTTTTTCGGGTCGGATCGGGTGTCTATATGTGCAATTTTAACTCTCCAATTAGCAAAATACTGGATACCTTCCCCTGCCTCATCATCATCTGGGCTTGCCTCGACACGGCTGCTTGAGACCCGGTCGGATCGGTGATTTTTGTAACAAATTTATCAAACGAGCCTTTCAGAGAGGCATTAAACTCTTCCATTTTCTTTCGTTTTTTTATTTTTTCATCCCCTGATGGAAATTTCCTGAATCTGTCTCGTTCTCTCGACATTGTGTGACAGTTTTTTCCAACTCCACCGTCTGGATCAGAGCAGCTTGTGTCTGCGCCTGGTCTGATCAGTTGTATTGAACAACAGACGCGCATCATTGCACATATATTTATTGATATGCACAGACTAGTACACATTTAGGTCTGTAATGGAACGTACACTGTTGATATTTAAAAGGGAAAAAAGGAAAAAAAAAATTTGAAAAAAATAAATTTTGAAAAAAAATAAAAATAAAATAAAACGGCCCATAGGGCGAGGCCCCTTGGAGCGCGGGGCCCCGTGCGGTCGCACGGTTTGCACACCCCTCGCTTGCGGCGGCTCTGGTCTCAGCTGATCTGAGTCTTTCTGGGAGTTTGTTCCAGACATGTGGAGCATAGAAGCTGAATGCAGCTTCTCTGTGTCTGGTTCTGACTCTGAATTGGATCCAATGACCTGAGGGGTCTGGAAGGTTCATACTTCGTCAGGGGGTCACTGATGTATTTTGGTCCCAAACCATTCAGAGCTTTATAGACCAGCATCAGAACTTTAAAAGTCTGTCCTCTGAAAGATATGCAGCCGGAGTAAAGAGGTCGACTGATTTCCACTTTTGGTTCCAGTCAGCTTCCCATGCAACATGGCTGTGCCACGTACGAAGAAAAATGGCTTTCAGAACCACTTTTCAGAAACCAATGGGTCACAAGACTTAATGCTTTGTCTATTGTTTTTTTACGGTCTATAATTCATACTGAACCATACTTAGTATGAAAGGAGTGTATATCAGCTTTTAATCAGACATACTATAGTGTCCTCAATTTTAGGGAGAGGAAAACCATCTTTCTGTGTAAATGACTGAATATTCAACATTGTGGTTTAGCTGACATGGACGTTGCTGCTTGTTTATGTGGCGCTTTAGCGCCACCTTGTGGTCTCTTTGAACCATGCACAGAAACTTCTGCTTCCTCATGTGTTATGGCATTTCCAAAAGCAGTACCATTGTGTTGGAGAAAGCTGGTTAGGAAAGCGTTTAACATGTGCTTGTACATTGTGTCTTTGTATTAGCAACACAACAGTCATATTTGTGCATGTTTGTACTCTGCACACACTTCTCTGATTTTGAGAGAGGACAAGGAGCTCTGGGATGACGTACAGGTGAAAATTGGTCTACACGAACTGTGGACACAGAGTGGCAGCAAAGTGCCCCGTCACATTTACAGCATGAACTGCTTCAGCGGGAGGAAATGCCCAGCGCCTTGGCCACCTTCCACATATAGACTATGAGCAGGTAAAGATCAGAGACTTGGGCATATCTAACAACCCTCTGTTGAACCAGAGACGCAGGAGGCCAGAGTGTCTGCAGGATCTGATCGTGCAGAGGAAGCTGACACGGAGGAGAAGAGTGGAACAGTCACACAGGAACAATTCACTGAACAACATGGGGAATACCCAACAAAATTACTGTTAAAAGCCAGTGTTTTCATATCCTTATATAATACTTTGTCCCTTTTTACATAAGGTATGCATATTTATGTTATTGTTGTTTCCTATTAAGTCATTGTAACTTCCAACAGACATGGCTCCTGAAAACCTCATTAACGTAACCTTTGAGACAGGCTTGGTCAAAGCATCTGCAATCATCTCATCCGTAGGAAGCTTAAAAGCGGGTTCCCGGGTTCGGACGGAGAGCCGGGTCTTTGGGTGGCTCCAGGTGAGCCGGGTTGTTGAGGTTGTTGAGTTGTTGTTGGGGTCTGGTGGTGGAAGCTCCTGAGGTGTGGTGGTGATGCTGCTGGGGTCTGGTGGTGCAGCTAGTGGGGTCTGGTGGTGGAAGCTCCTGGGATCTGGTGGTGATGCTGCTATCGTCTGGTGGTGGAGCTAGTGACTGACATGTTTTGAAAACGGCGGGCATGACGAGAAAAATCCTGTAAAAAATCTTTCTAATATGTTTCTTCTTTTCCTGTAATGTTGGACATTTTAAAGTGTAGGTAAATGGAGAATGACTGGCTTTTGGTCAGTTGTGGAACTGCAACGAAATTATTTTCTGCATAAGACCCAATGCGAGAAAGAGATGGTCGACCTTCCTGTGCCGAGCACCAAGAAGAGGACTAGAGTGGATTTCCAAGATCCAAATAATATTATTTCAAAGTCATACATGTTTCCGCCCAGTTTCGAACGGGGGACCTTTTGCGTGTAAGGCGAACGTGATAACCACAACACCAGGGAAACTTGCATGCTTTGAAAATGGCGGGCGTAACGAAAAGAAAATCTTACCTTCAAATCATTCATGTTAGAAATAAATGTATGTCTTCATATAAGTTGTCCTGTTATGGTAAAATTAAAAATCATCCATGGGTATTACCATGCTGGGTAGAAAACACAAAATGTACCACAAGGGAATCCAACTGATTACTTTTGAAAGACAGTACTGGATATGGTTAATAACTGCAAATTAGGCAGTCGTCTTGCACATTCAAACATTACTCGTTGTTGGCAGGATTCGAACCTGCGCGGGGAATCCCCAATGGATTTCTAGTCCATCGCCTTAACCACTCGGCCACAACAACCTGTCAGCTGTGTGTGTGCGTGTGTGCGCGTGTGTGTGTGTGAATCTTCACAACAAGACAATTTAGAGCCTTTATTTTAAAATGGTTGGTTTTACTTTATCAGTTTGAGACATGTTTTCATCGTCATTTTTTAAAAACTGGGCTTGCCTCGACACGGCTGCTTGAGACCCGGTCGGATCGGTGATTTTTGTAACAAATTTATCAAACGAGCCTTTCAGAGAGGCATTAAACTCTTCCATTTTCTTTCGTTTTTTTCTTTTTTCATCCCCTGATGGAAATTTCCTGATTTCTGGTGGTGCAGCTAGTGAGGTCTGGTGGTGGAAGCTCCTGGGGTCTGGTGGTGGAAGCTCCTGGGGTCTGGTGATGGAAGCTCCTGGGGTCTGGTGGTGGAAGCTCCTGGGGTCTGGTGGTGGAAGCTCCTGGGGTCTGGTGGTGGAAGCTCCTGGGGTCTGGTGATGGAAGCTCCTGGGGTCTGGTGCTGGAAGCTCCTGGGATCTGGTGGTGATGCTGCTCAGGTCTGGTGGTGGAGCTAGTGGGGTCTGGTGGTGGAAAATCCTGGGGTGTGGTGGAAGCTCCTGGGGTCTGGTGGTCGAGCTAGTGGGGATGGTGGTGGAAGTTCCTGGGGTCTGGTGCTGATGCTGCTGGGGTCTGGTGGTGATGCTGCTGGGGTCTGGTGGTGGAAGCTCCTGGGGTCTGGTGGTGGAGCTAGTAGGGTCTGGTGGTGATGCTGCTGGGGTCTGGTGGTGGAAGCTCCTGGGGTAAGGTGATGGAAGCTGCTGGGGTCTGGTGGTGGAAGCTCCTGGGGTCTGCTGGTGATACTGCTTGGGTCTGGTGGTGGAAGCTCCTGGGGTCTGGTGGTGGAGCTAGTAGGGTCTGGTGGTGATGCTGCTGGGGTCTGGTGATGGAAACTCCTGGGGTTTGGTGGTGGAAGCTCCTGGGGTCTGCTGGTGATGCTTCTGGGGTCTGGTGGTGGAAGCTTCTGGGGTCTGGTGGTGGAAGCTCCTGGGGTCTGGTGGTGATGCTGCTGTCGTCTGGTGGTGGAGCTAGTGGGGTCTGGTGGTGGAAGCTTACTGATGTCAATTTAAAGTGCTTTTATTCTTCTTTTAACACTTTGATAAAACACCGTGAAAACTAAAGTGAAACACAATGAGAAAACAGTCATTTCAATTAATATTATTCAAAACACACACAGCATATTATATTAATAACTTAAATATCTGTTAATTTTACTTATGTAACCTAACTCTTTAAGTTTCACAATACAAAATAATACAAACTCAAATGGTAAACATAACCAATCATAGCTTTCTTTCTTTCTTTCTTTCTTTCTTTCTTTCTTTCTTTCTTTCTTTCTTTCTTTCTTTCTTTCTTTCTTTCTTTCTTTCTTTCTTTCTTTCTTTCTTTCTTTCTTTCTTTCTTTCTTTCTTTCTTTCTTTCTTTCTTTCTTCTCTCTCTCCCTCCATGTGTGTTTCGCTCTAAATTCGTGTTTGTGCGTCTCTCTAATTCCTCCCCCCAGCGGACAACACCCGGCTTTCGGAGGTTCCTATCTAAATATTTACAGCGTCCTTTACACTCCCACCAAATTACGCGTTGATTTATGGCCTATGTACAGATATTGAGTATGCCACACCTCTAGCTGAATAAATCAATGGTAATTTCAATGTCATGTCGATATAGCATCTACCTTGAGACACAGGGAGTTTAACTGCTTTCCTCTAACTTGAGAGACCAGGGTTGCTGCTTTCTACTACTGTAAAACAACTAACTTCTGGATTGGGCGTTCAACAACAGATGGCTTGCTGAGGCATTCACCTGCTTTCCCCAGCCTACGTTCACCTATCTGTATGGTAGCTTTTCTGACAAGTCCATATTCATTCTTGCATACGTCCAAAACTCTGGCAAGCTTCCACTCATTACGACGAGCATCCTCTTGAACGATGACGATGTCATTGACTTGCACACTCCGCCTTGGGGCTTGCCACTTCTGCCTGAGGGAAATTCCAGCTAGATACTCTTTCCTCCATCTGCACCAAAACTGCTCAGAAAGATATTGCACCCGCCTCCATCTTTTCCTGACATATAAATCCTCTTTGACAAATTTGCCTGGTGGCGGCAGTGGGACAGAGGACTTCATCGTGAGCAGATGATTTGGTGTCAGGGGTTCCAGGCTTGTGGCATTGATAAATGCATCCGTAGTCATGTCTTCCAGTATCTCTATGTGTACTGCTCTGGAGCAGAGACACGTGAAGAGCAAACCATTCCGCTTTTGTTCCTTGCAGCCTCGCTTAGTATGAAAGGGACCAAAACAATCCATACCACAGAATGAGAATGGCGGTGCAGGTTCGATGCGATCTGTTGGAGGATCTGCCATTCGTTGTTGTTCTGTGGGTCTTCGTGTTTTTCTGCAGGTCACACACTGCCTTATGTAACTGGCGGCCGCTTTACTGCCTCCGATGATCCAGTATCCATTGGCCCTGACTTCATTGAAGGTTTGCCCTCTTCCTTGATGCTGGGTCTTTTCATGGCAGTAGCTTAGGATAAGGCGTGTCACATCACCATCACTCGGTAAGATTAATGGGTGTCTCACATCGAAGGGCGAGGATGCTCTCCTCAATCGTCCTCCTACTCTAAGTAGGCCATCGTGAAGCTCTGGGTCTAGCTGGTAGAATGGATGATTGCGCAAGAGCTTTCCAGATTTTTGGCTCATGATGAGCAGCTCTTCTTTGAAGGCCTCTTGCTGTACAAGTTTGACAAGAGTAAGTGAAGCTTGCCTTCTTTCTTCTACATTTAGAGGCTCTGTTTTCTAAGATCTCTCAGCCAGTCGGTGTATACGTGCCACAACGTTCACAGCCGTGGTCCATTTTGAGAATCGTGACAGCCGATCCAAAAAACTGTCCTGCTTTTCAGCCAGCGTGTTCAGCACTTGTACTGCCTTGACCTCGGGGTCTCCCACCAACAGCTCTTATGTGCTTTGTTTGATATCAAGCTCTTTTTCCCAAAGGAACTTGGGTCCTTGGAACCAGTTTGAGTTGATCAGGTCTGATACTCTGAGGCCTCTTGAGGCATGATCGGCGGGGTTCTGATTTGTGTCAACATAATGCCACTGTTGCGGGTTGGTTTTTTCGCGAATACTCCTATTTGCTCTAATCACAGCAGCTGGTGTCACAGCAGGCAGCTCTCTGACGGATATGCGATTACACAGCCCTGTCACATCCTTGGAGTTCACACTCTGGGGCACACTCCCGACGATACTCCAGCCCAGGTCAGTCTTTATGGCATAGGGTTCACTATCGCCTCCTGTAATGACTTGACGTGGTGCTAGTGCTCTGGAGCAGTCGTAGCCTATCAGTAATCCGACCCCACAATCCTTCAGTGGGGCCATTTCATGGGCTATGGCTGCAAGGTGATTCCACTTGTTAGCAGTCTCAGAGGTGGGAATGTGAGCTCGTTCAAGTGGAATGAAGTCCCTGGAGTAGGCAGGAGGTAGGCTGATGGTGGTCTCTGAGGAATATCCTCGAACTTTAATTCCACTGACTCTCTGACTTTCTATGGTTGAGTCCTTTCCCATCATGGTGGAGAGCTTGAGTTTCACTGGTTCCCCTGCTGCTTGGAGCCTTTCACACACCTCTTGATCGACGAAGGTTTTACTGCTCTGAGTATCCAGTAATGCGTAAGCTAAGGTCTCTGGTCCAGTGGTAGTTGATGATGAGATCCATACTGGGACTATCATTGATGTGCTGCCGTCCTCACCTCCATTCACACTGCATGATAGCGCAGAAGTATTTCCTACTGTGTTCTGAGCTCCTTGCGAAGACGATTTCTCCGCAGGCAGGCGATCTTCATGTAATGGAGTAGGATGGCTCTTTTTACATTTGCTGCACGTGGCTTTCTTTTCACAGTCTTTTGAGTTATGGCCTTTCCTCAGGCACGCAAAGCACAGATTGTTGACTCTGACAAACTTTTGCTTTTCTTCTAAAGAGATTGCCATCAGCTTTTGTGTACATACAGTAAATACATTTCACTGGCACTGAGTTGTGTGTGAATATGTAACCTTTCTTGGCGTCATTACTAGAGTGGTATTTGACTGTGGTGCTTGGAGTGTCTGAGGTCTGTACATTGGTGGCAAAGGTGTTTGCCTTTGGACGCTTAGTTTCTCTTGTCTGCTTTTCTTCAGCGGGCTTCAGGGCGTACAGTGAAGAGACTGGGTTGCATGCTATACGTGCCTCTTTTGAAATGAAGGAAGCAAACTCCTTAAAGCTGGGGTAGTCTTTGCCTTGATCCAGCTGCTCAGTAACGCGGCGATTCCACCTTGAAGTTACCCACTCGGGGAGTTTGACTAACATCTTCTGATTCTCTTCGCAGTCATTAAGTACCTGCAGACCTTTGACATGAGGCATAGGACTATCACATGCTTGTAGAAAGTCACTGAATTCTCTAAGTTTTACACACTCCTTTGCACCGATCTTGGGCCACCCGTTGAGCTTCTCTCTGTATGCACACTGCACCACAAAGGAGTGGCCATATCTAGCATTTAACTTCTCCCATGCTTGTTGATAGGCTTCATTATCTGTTCTATAGAAGGTACCTTCCAATACTGACCTCGTCTCTCCAGCAACGTACCTCTGCAGGTAGAACAGCTTGTCGACAGCATTGGAGCAGCGTCTATCTATGAGAGCTTTGAAGCTGGTGCTCCACTGTATGAATTTTAATGGGTCACCGTAGAATACACCAGGTTCAATTCGCTGGGCCCGTGCCTCTCCCTCCCCTTACCCCCCTAGGCTGCACTTGTAAATAAGAAATTTGTTCTTAAATTGCTTTCCTGGTTAAATAAAGGTTAAATAAAAAAATAAATAAAAGGTTCTGGAACTGGAAGTCGGGTGAGTACAACTGAATCACTTAGGGCCTGCAGTAATGATGTTTCATTGTTAGGAGCTTCTTGACCTCCTTTGCAGGAGCCTGTGGGACTGGGATCCATCAGGTTGCTGCATGCTGAGCTACATCTTTGACCATTTCCCCTTGACTCTTCATCAGTGTACACTTTAAGCTTGGCTTCTATAGCCTCAAGATCTCGTTGTTGCTCAAGTCGTTTCAATTCTTGACGCTGTGCGTTGATGAGGTTTTCATTTTTGAATTCAACCTTTTTTGCAGCTAACTGAGCAGCTGTCTCAGCTCTCTTGGTTGCTATGCTTGGTGTCTCTGAGGCAGCTTTGTAGCTGCTAGCAACAGATGATCTGGAAGCTGTGGATCCATAAATGGATTTAGCATAGTCCTTATCCAGTAGCAAACGTAGCCTTGGCTTTTCCTCTTCTGCATCGAAGTCCTCTCCTACTTCAGACAGGCGTATTTTCATTAATTGCATTAAATCTCCTGTCACTGCTGTGCAGGCATCTATCTTTCGCCTTACTTCTTGAGAAGGACTTGATTTTTCTCGTACATTTCCATATTCTACTTTGGTTATAGCCTCAAGCTTCTCAAGAGATTCCATCATCTCACACAGGTCTCGATCAGAGCATTCATGTTTTAGACTCTTAGGGACATTTCTAACATGGGCTTTCCATTTCTCGTATGCTGAGTAGAACTTCTTTTCTCTTTGAGCTATTTGCTGCTCTGTCAACTCTAGCATCTTTGGTGTCAAATGTCTCTCACGTGAGGACTTCCTTGGCCCTGCCTTTGGTGCAGCTGTATCTTGCTCTTTAGGCTTGTCTTCACTATCTGACACCTCTGATGGCTCTACCTCTAGCGCTTCTAGATTATTATCACCAACAAATCAATGACTTATATTATTTGACTTATCTTCAACTCTCTATGAGAGGTAATACAAGCTGCAGCATTATTATAATGCTGTAATATAATGCTTTAACTCCAACAAATAAGCGCTTCTAAATTATTATCACCAACAAATCAATGACTTATATTAAATGACTTATCTTCAACTCCATATAAGAGGTATTTCAAGCTGCAGCTGCCACTTACGGCCATACCAGCCTGGATGCGCCCGATTTGTCTGATCTCGGAAGCTAAGCAGGATCGGGCCTGGTTAGTACTTGGATGGGAGACCGCCTGGGAATACCAGGTGCTGTAAGCTTTTTCTACCAGCAGAGAGCGCTCTCGCTCAATCTACCCACACATATTTCAATGTGGTAACAGCGACAGCTCACATCCTAAAGCGATTTGCACATGGTTAAGGCACTTTAACTCCAACAAATAAGCACTTTTAAATTATTATCACCAACAAATCAATGACTTATATTACATGACTTATCTTCATCTTCTAAGAGGTATTTCAAGCTGCAGCTGACACATACGTCCATACCAGCCTGGATGTTCCCGATCTCATCTGATCTCGGAAGCTAAGCAGGGTAGGGCGTGGTTAGTACTTGGATGGGAGACCGCCTGGGAATACCAGGTGCTCTAAGCTTTTTCAACCAGCAGAGAGCGCTCTCGCTTAATCTACCCACACATATTTCAACATGGTAACAGCGACAGCTCACATCCTAAAGCGTTTTGCACATGGTTGAGGCACTTTAACTCTAACAAATAAGCGCTTCTAAATTATTATCACCAACAAATCAATGACTTATATTATATGACTTATCTTCAACTCCATATAAGAGGTATTTCAAGCTACAGCTTCCGCTTACGGCCATACCAGCCTGGATGCGCCCGATCTCGTCTGAAAACATCCTAAAGCGTTTTGCACATGGTTGAGGCACTTTAACTCTAACAAATAAGCGCTTCTAAATTATTATCACCAACAAATCAATGACTTATATTATATGACTTATCTTCAACTCCATATAAGAGGTATTTCAAGCTACAGCTTCCGCTTACGGCCATACCAGCCTGGATGCGCCCGATCTCGTCTGATCTTGGAAGCTAAGCAGGGTCAGGCCTGGTTAGTACTTGGATGGGAGACCGACTGGGAATACCAGGTGCTGTAAGCTTTTTCTACCAGCAGAGAGCGCTCTCGCTCAATCTACCCACACATATTTCAATGTTTTAACAGCGACCGATCACATTCTACAGCTTTTTGGACATTGTTAATGCACTTAGGGTTAGGGTTAGGGTTAGGGTTAGATTAAGGGGGTGAAATGAGGTAAGGTCCCTGGGATCTTTCGCGTATAACTTTTGATGGGAAGGTCCTAGAGCTTTCAAACCTGGTCGCGTCAGACCTATTTCGGTGTCTAGCTTTCCAACGAGCCCACCCCCGACCTTCTACGACTTTGGGAAGTGGGAGAAAATCTCAAAGAAAAGTTTAAATCTTAAATATCTCAGCTTTTGAAGGTCATAGAGACTCGGGGTTGGTCTTGTTGGAGAGCTAGACCACGAAATGTGTCCGACGGATTCGGGTTTCGAAGCTCTACGACGCTCCGTTCAAGAGATATAGGGCAAAACGTCCCCCCATAGGAAATGAATGGGAGCGAAAAGATGTAAAAATAAGTGTTTTGTCCAAAAACGACCCTCCAGAAAGTGTTTAGGAGCACGTTTCAGGTCATTTTGAATTGTTTGCTTCTCTTTCTGATGACTGATTTTCTATTTATTTTACCTCTATTTGGTTAGGGTAAGTATAACGGACATCGTAAATGCTGGACTCTTTAGTCTGGCCTCAGTGGTCCTTGGGATTCCCAGAATGGGTGTACCCAGCACAACTTACTCCTGTGTGGTAAGGCAGGAGTATGCTGTGCTGGATTAGGGTTAGGGTTAGATTAAGGGGGTAAAATGAGGTATGGGCTATAGCCCATTCGCTAATAAGGGTTAGGGTAGGGTTAGGGTTGGGGTTGGGGTTAGGGTTTTTGGTTAGGGTTTAGGGTTAGGGTTAGGGTTTAGGGTTAGATTAAGGGGGTGAAATGAGGTATGGGTAAATCGCCCATCCGCTAATAACTTTTGATAGGAAGGTCCTAGAGCTTCGAAACCTGCTCGCGTCAGACATAATTCGCGGTCTGGCTTTCCATCGAGCCCACCCCCGACCTTCTACGACTTTGGGAAGTGGGAGAAAATCTCAAAGAAAAGTTTAAATCTTAAATATCTCAGCTTTTGAAGGTCATAGAGACTCGGGGTTGGTCTTGTTGGAGAGCTAGACCACGAAATGTGTCCGACGGATTCGGGTTTCGAAGCTCTACGACGCTCCGTTCAAGAGATATAGGGCAAAACGTCCCCCCATAGGAAATGAATGGGAGCGAAAAGATGTAAAAATAAGTGTTTTGTCCAAAAACGACCCTCCAGAAAGTGTTTAGGAGCACGTTTCAGGTCATTTTGAGTTGTTTGCTTCTCTTTCTGATGACTGATTTTCTATTTATTTTACCTCTATTTGGTTAGGGTAAGTATAACGGACATCGTAAATGCTGGACTCTTTAGTCTGGCCTCAGTGGTCCTTGGGATTCCCAGAATGGGTGTACCCAGCACAACTTACTCCTGTGTGGTAAGGCAGGAGTATGCTGTGCTGGATTAGGGTTAGGGTTAGATTAAGGGGGTAAAATGAGGTATGGGCTATAGCCCATTCGCTAATAAGGGTTAGGGTAGGGTTAGGGTTGGGGTTGGGGTTGGGGTTAGGGTTTTTGGTTAGGGTTTAGGGTTAGGGTTAGGGTTTAGGGTTAGATTAAGGGGGTGAAATGAGGTATGGGTAAATCGCCCATCCGCTAATAACTTTTGATAGGAAGGTCCTAGAGCTTCGAAACCTGCTCGCGTCAGACATAATTCGCGGTCTGGCTTTCCATCGAGCCCACCCCCGACCTTCTACGACTTTGGGAAGTGGGAGAAAATCTCAAAGAAAAGTTTAAATCTTAAATATCTCAGCTTTTGAAGGTCATAGAGACTCGGGGTTGGTCTTGTTGGAGAGCTAGACCACGAAATGTGTCCGACGGATTCGGGTTTCGAAGCTCTACGACGCTCCGTTCAAGAGATATAGGGCAAAACGTCCCCCCATAGGAAATGAATGGGAGCGAAAAGATGTAAAAATAAGTGTTTTGTCCAAAAACGACCCTCCAGAAAGTGTTTAGGAGCACGTTTCAGGTCATTTTGAGTTGTTTGCTTCTCTTTCTGATGACTGATTTTCTATTTATTTTACCTCTATTTGGTTAGGGTAAGTATAACGGACATCGTAAATGCTGGACTCTTTAGTCTGGCCCCAGTGGTCCTTGGGATTCCCAGAATGGGTGTACCCAGCACAACTTGCTCCTGTGTGGTAAGGCAGGAGTATGCTGTGCTGGGTTAGGGTTAGATTAAGGGGGTAAAATGAGGTATGGGCTATAGCCCATTCGCTAATAAGGGTTAGAGTAGGGTTAGGGTTAGGGTTAGGGTTTTTGGTTAGGGTTTAGGGTTAGGGTTAGGGTTTAGGGTTAGATTAAGGGGGTGAAATGAGGTATGGGTAAATCGCCCATCCGCTAATAACTTTTGATAGGAAGGTCCTAGAGCTTCGAAACCTGCTCGCGTCAGACATAATTCGCGGTCTGGTTTTCCATCGAGCCCACCCCCGACCTTCTACGACTTTGGGAAGTGGGAGAAAATCTCAAAGAAACGTTTAAATCTTAAATATCTCAGCTTTTGAAGGTCATAGAGACTCGGGGTTGGTCTTGTTGGAGAGCTAGACCACGAAATGTGTCCGACGGATTCGGGTTTCGAAGCTCTACGACGCTCCGTTCAAGAGATATAGGGCAAAACGTCCCCCCATAGGAAATGAATGGGAGCGAAAAGATGTAAAAATAAGTGTTTTGTCCAAAAACGACCCTCCAGAAAGTGTTTAGGAGCACGTTTCAGGTCATTTTGAGTTGTTTGCTTCTCTTTCTGATGACTGATTTTCTATTTATTTTACCTCTATTTGGTTAGGGTAAGTATAACGGACATCGTTAATGCTGGACTCTTTAGTCTGGCCTCAGTGGTCCTTGGGATTCCCAGAATGGGTGTACCCAGCACAACTTACTCCTGTGTGGTAAGGCAGGAGTATGCTGTGCTGGATTAGGGTTAGGGTTAGATTAAGGGGGTAAAATGAGGTATGGGCTATAGCCCATTCGCTAATAAGGGTTAGGGTAGGGTTAGGGTTGGGGTTGGGGTTAGGGTTTTTGGTTAGGGTTTAGGGTTAGGGTTAGGGTTTAGGGTTAGATTAAGGGGGTGAAATGAGGTATGGGTAAATCGCCCATCCGCTAATAACTTTTGATAGGAAGGTCCTAGAGCTTCGAAACCTGCTCGCGTCAGACATAATTCGCGGTCTGGCTTTCCATCGAGCCCACCCCCGACCTTCTACGACTTTGGGAAGTGGGAGAAAATCTCAAAGAAAAGTTTAAATCTTAAATATCTCAGCTTTTGAAGGTCATAGAGACTCGGGGTTGGTCTTGTTGGAGAGGTAGACCACGAAATATGTCCGACGGATTCGGGTTTCGAAGCTCTACGACGCTCCGTTCAAGAGATATAGGGCAAAACGTCCCCCCATAGGAAATGAATGGGAGCGAAAAGATGTAAAAATAAGTGTTTTGTCCAAAAACGACCCTCCAGAAAGTGTTTAGGAGCACGTTTCAGGTCATTTTGAGTTGTTTGCTTCTCTTTCTGATGACTGATTTTCTATTTATTTTACCTCTATTTGGTTAGGGTAAGTATAACGGACATCGTTAATGCTGGACTCTTTAGTCTGGCCTCAGTGGTCCTTGGGATTCCCAGAATGGGTGTACCCAGCACAACTTACTCCTGTGTGGTAAGGCAGGAGTATGCTGTGCTGGATTAGGGTTAGGGTTAGATTAAGGGGGTAAAATGAGGTATGGGCTATAGCCCATTCGCTAATAAGGGTTAGGGTAGGGTTAGGGTTGGGGTTGGGGTTAGGGTTTTTGGTTAGGGTTTAGGGTTAGGGTTAGGGTTTAGGGTTAGATTAAGGGGGTGAAATGAGGTATGGGTAAATCGCCCATCCGCTAATAACTTTTGATAGGAAGGTCCTAGAGCTTCGAAACCTGCTCGCGTCAGACATAATTCGCGGTCTGGTTTTCCATCGAGCCCACCCCCGACCTTCTACGACTTTGGGAAGTGGGAGAAAATCTCAAAGAAACGTTTAAATCTTAAATATCTCAGCTTTTGAAGGTCATAGAGACTCGGGGTTGGTCTTGTTGGAGAGCTAGACCACGAAATGTGTCCGACGGATTCGGGTTTCGAAGCTCTACGACGCTCCGTTCAAGAGATATAGGGCAAAACGTCCCCCCATAGGAAATGAATGGGAGCGAAAAGATGTAAAAATAAGTGTTTTGTCCAAAAACGACCCTCCAGAAAGTGTTTAGGAGCACGTTTCAGGTCATTTTGAGTTGTTTGCTTCTCTTTCTGATGACTGATTTTCTATTTATTTTACCTCTATTTGGTTAGGGTAAGTATAACGGACATCGTTAATGCTGGACTCTTTAGTCTGGCCTCAGTGGTCCTTGGGATTCCCAGAATGGGTGTACCCAGCACAACTTACTCCTGTGTGGTAAGGCAGGAGTATGCTGTGCTGGATTAGGGTTAGGGTTAGATTAAGGGGGTAAAATGAGGTATGGGCTATAGCCCATTCGCTAATAAGGGTTAGGGTAGGGTTAGGGTTGGGGTTGGGGTTAGGGTTTTTGGTTAGGGTTTAGGGTTAGGGTTAGGGTTTAGGGTTAGATTAAGGGGGTGAAATGAGGTATGGGTAAATCGCCCATCCGCTAATAACTTTTGATAGGAAGGTCCTAGAGCTTCGAAACCTGCTCGCGTCAGACATAATTCGCGGTCTGGCTTTCCATCGAGCCCACCCCCGACCTTCTACGACTTTGGGAAGTGGGAGAAAATCTCAAAGAAAAGTTTAAATCTTAAATATCTCAGCTTTTGAAGGTCATAGAGACTCGGGGTTGGTCTTGTTGGAGAACCCTAACCCTAACCCTAACCCCACGAAATGTGTCCGACGGATTCGGGTTTCGAAGCTCTACGACGCTCCGTTCAAGAGATATAGGGCAAAACGTCCCCCCATAGGAAAATGAATGGGAGCGAAAAGATGTAAAAATAAGTGTTTTGTCCAAAAACGACCCTCCAGAAAGTGTTTAGGAGCACGTTTCAGGTCATTTTGAGTTGTTTGCTTCTCTTTCTGATGACTGATTTTCTATTTATTTTACCTCTATTTGGTTAGGGTAAGTATAACGGACATCGTTAATGCTGGACTCTTTAGTCTGGCCTCAGTGGTCCTTGGGATTCCCAGAATGGGTGTACCCAGCACAACTTACTCCTGTGTGGTAAGGCAGGAGTATGCTGTGCTGGATTAGGGTTAGGGTTAGATTAAGGGGGTAAAATGAGGTATGGGCTATAGCCCATTCGCTAATAAGGGTTAGGGTAGGGTTAGGGTTGGGGTTGGGGTTAGGGTTTTTGGTTAGGGTTTAGGGTTAGGGTTAGGGTTTAGGGTTAGATTAAGGGGGTGAAATGAGGTATGGGTAAATCGCCCATCCGCTAATAACTTTTGATAGGAAGGTCCTAGAGCTTCGAAACCTGCTCGCGTCAGACATAATTCGCGGTCTGGTTTTCCATCGAGCCCACCCCCGACCTTCTACGACTTTGGGAAGTGGGAGAAAATCTCAAAGAAACGTTTAAATCTTAAATATCTCAGCTTTTGAAGGTCATAGAGACTCGGGGTTGGTCTTGTTGGAGAGCTAGACCACGAAATGTGTCCGACGGATTCGGGTTTCGAAGCTCTACGACGCTCCGTTCAAGAGATATAGGGCAAAACGTCCCCCCATAGGAAATGAATGGGAGCGAAAAGATGTAAAAATAAGTTTTGTCCAAAAACGACCCTCCAGAAAGTGTTTAGGAGCACGTTTCAGGTCATTTTGAGTTGTTTGCTTCTCTTTCTGATGACTGATTTTCTATTTATTTTACCTCTATTTGGTTAGGGTAAGTATAACGGACATCGTAAATGCTGGACTCTTTAGTCTGGCCCCAGTGGTCCTTGGGATTCCCAGAATGGGTGTACCCAGCACAACTTGCTCCTGTGTGGTAAGGCAGGAGTATGCTGTGCTGGGTTAGGGTTAGATTAAGGGGGTAAAATGAGGTATGGGCTATAGCCCATTCGCTAATAAGGGTTAGGGTAGGGTTAGGGTTAGGGTTAGGGTTTTTGGTTAGGGTTTAGGGTTAGGGTTAGGGTTTAGGGTTAGATTAAGGGGGTAAAATGAGGTATGGGTAAATCGCCAATCCGCTAATAACTTTTGATAGGAAGGTCCTAGAGCTTCGAAACCTGCTCGCGTCAGACATAATTCGCGGTCTGGCTTTCCATCGAGCCCACCCCCGACCTTCTACGACTTTGGGAAGTGGGAGAAAATCTCAAAGAAAAGTTTAAATCTTAAATATCTCAGCTTTTGAAGGTCATAGAGACTCGGGGTTGGTCTTGTTGGAGAGCTAGACCACGAAATGTGTCCGACGGATTCGGGTTTCGAAGCTCTACGACGCTCCGTTCAAGAGATATAGGGCAAAACGTCCCCCCATAGGAAATGAATGGGAGCGAAAAGATGTAAAAATAAGTGTTTTGTCCAAAAACGACCCTCCAGAAAGTGTTTAGGAGCACGTTTCAGGTCATTTTGAGTTGTTTGCTTCTCTTTCTGATGACTGATTTTCTATTTATTTTACCTCTATTTGGTTAGGGTAAGTATAACGGACATCGTAAATGCTGGACTCTTTAGTCTGGCCCCAGTGGTCCTTGGGATTCCCAGAATGGGTGTACCCAGCACAACTTGCTCCTGTGTGGTAAGGCAGGAGTATGCTGTGCTGGGTTAGGGTTAGATTAAGGGGGTAAAATGAGGTATGGGCTATAGCCCATTCGCTAATAAGGGTTAGAGTAGGGTTAGGGTTAGGGTTAGGGTTTTTGGTTAGGGTTTAGGGTTAGGGTTAGGGTTTAGGGTTAGATTAAGGGGGTGAAATGAGGTATGGGTAAATCGCCCATCCGCTAATAACTTTTGATAGGAAGGTCCTAGAGCTTCGAAACCTGCTCGCGTCAGACATAATTCGCGGTCTGGTTTTCCATCGAGCCCACCCCCGACCTTCTACGACTTTGGGAAGTGGGAGAAAATCTCAAAGAAACGTTTAAATCTTAAATATCTCAGCTTTTGAAGGTCATAGAGACTCGGGGTTGGTCTTGTTGGAGAGCTAGACCACGAAATGTGTCCGACGGATTCGGGTTTCGAAGCTCTACGACGCTCCGTTCAAGAGATATAGGGCAAAACGTCCCCCCATAGGAAATGAATGGGAGCGAAAAGATGTAAAAATAAGTGTTTTGTCCAAAAACGACCCTCCAGAAAGTGTTTAGGAGCACGTTTCAGGTCATTTTGAGTTGTTTGCTTCTCTTTCTGATGACTGATTTTCTATTTATTTTACCTCTATTTGGTTAGGGTAAGTATAACGGACATCGTTAATGCTGGACTCTTTAGTCTGGCCTCAGTGGTCCTTGGGATTCCCAGAATGGGTGTACCCAGCACAACTTACTCCTGTGTGGTAAGGCAGGAGTATGCTGTGCTGGATTAGGGTTAGGGTTAGATTAAGGGGGTAAAATGAGGTATGGGCTATAGCCCATTCGCTAATAAGGGTTAGGGTAGGGTTAGGGTTGGGGTTGGGGTTAGGGTTTTTGGTTAGGGTTTAGGGTTAGGGTTAGGGTTTAGGGTTAGATTAAGGGGGTGAAATGAGGTATGGGTAAATCGCCCATCCGCTAATAACTTTTGATAGGAAGGTCCTAGAGCTTCGAAACCTGCTCGCGTCAGACATAATTCGCGGTCTGGCTTTCCATCGAGCCCACCCCCGACCTTCTACGACTTTGGGAAGTGGGAGAAAATCTCAAAGAAAAGTTTAAATCTTAAATATCTCAGCTTTTGAAGGTCATAGAGACTCGGGGTTGGTCTTGTTGGAGAACCCTAACCCTAACCCTAACCCCACGAAATGTGTCCGACGGATTCGGGTTTCGAAGCTCTACGACGCTCCGTTCAAGAGATATAGGGCAAAACGTCCCCCCATAGGAAAATGAATGGGAGCGAAAAGATGTAAAAATAAGTGTTTTGTCCAAAAACGACCCTCCAGAAAGTGTTTAGGAGCACGTTTCAGGTCATTTTGAGTTGTTTGCTTCTCTTTCTGATGACTGATTTTCTATTTATTTTACCTCTATTTGGTTAGGGTAAGTATAACGGACATCGTTAATGCTGGACTCTTTAGTCTGGCCTCAGTGGTCCTTGGGATTCCCAGAATGGGTGTACCCAGCACAACTTACTCCTGTGTGGTAAGGCAGGAGTATGCTGTGCTGGATTAGGGTTAGGGTTAGATTAAGGGGGTAAAATGAGGTATGGGCTATAGCCCATTCGCTAATAAGGGTTAGGGTAGGGTTAGGGTTGGGGTTGGGGTTAGGGTTTTTGGTTAGGGTTTAGGGTTAGGGTTAGGGTTTAGGGTTAGATTAAGGGGGTGAAATGAGGTATGGGTAAATCGCCCATCCGCTAATAACTTTTGATAGGAAGGTCCTAGAGCTTCGAAACCTGCTCGCGTCAGACATAATTCGCGGTCTGGTTTTCCATCGAGCCCACCCCCGACCTTCTACGACTTTGGGAAGTGGGAGAAAATCTCAAAGAAACGTTTAAATCTTAAATATCTCAGCTTTTGAAGGTCATAGAGACTCGGGGTTGGTCTTGTTGGAGAGCTAGACCACGAAATGTGTCCGACGGATTCGGGTTTCGAAGCTCTACGACGCTCCGTTCAAGAGATATAGGGCAAAACGTCCCCCCATAGGAAATGAATGGGAGCGAAAAGATGTAAAAATAAGTTTTGTCCAAAAACGACCCTCCAGAAAGTGTTTAGGAGCACGTTTCAGGTCATTTTGAGTTGTTTGCTTCTCTTTCTGATGACTGATTTTCTATTTATTTTACCTCTATTTGGTTAGGGTAAGTATAACGGACATCGTAAATGCTGGACTCTTTAGTCTGGCCCCAGTGGTCCTTGGGATTCCCAGAATGGGTGTACCCAGCACAACTTGCTCCTGTGTGGTAAGGCAGGAGTATGCTGTGCTGGGTTAGGGTTAGATTAAGGGGGTAAAATGAGGTATGGGCTATAGCCCATTCGCTAATAAGGGTTAGGGTAGGGTTAGGGTTAGGGTTAGGGTTTTTGGTTAGGGTTTAGGGTTAGGGTTAGGGTTTAGGGTTAGATTAAGGGGGTAAAATGAGGTATGGGTAAATCGCCAATCCGCTAATAACTTTTGATAGGAAGGTCCTAGAGCTTCGAAACCTGCTCGCGTCAGACATAATTCGCGGTCTGGCTTTCCATCGAGCCCACCCCCGACCTTCTACGACTTTGGGAAGTGGGAGAAAATCTCAAAGAAAAGTTTAAATCTTAAATATCTCAGCTTTTGAAGGTCATAGAGACTCGGGGTTGGTCTTGTTGGAGAGCTAGACCACGAAATGTGTCCGACGGATTCGGGTTTCGAAGCTCTACGACGCTCCGTTCAAGAGATATAGGGCAAAACGTCCCCCCATAGGAAATGAATGGGAGCGAAAAGATGTAAAAATAAGTGTTTTGTCCAAAAACGACCCTCCAGAAAGTGTTTAGGAGCACGTTTCAGGTCATTTTGAGTTGTTTGCTTCTCTTTCTGATGACTGATTTTCTATTTATTTTACCTCTATTTGGTTAGGGTAAGTATAACGGACATCGTAAATGCTGGACTCTTTAGTCTGGCCCCAGTGGTCCTTGGGATTCCCAGAATGGGTGTACCCAGCACAACTTGCTCCTGTGTGGTAAGGCAGGAGTATGCTGTGCTGGGTTAGGGTTAGATTAAGGGGGTAAAATGAGGTATGGGCTATAGCCCATTCGCTAATAAGGGTTAGAGTAGGGTTAGGGTTAGGGTTAGGGTTTTTGGTTAGGGTTTAGGGTTAGGGTTAGGGTTTAGGGTTAGATTAAGGGGGTGAAATGAGGTATGGGTAAATCGCCCATCCGCTAATAACTTTTGATAGGAAGGTCCTAGAGCTTCGAAACCTGCTCGCGTCAGACATAATTCGCGGTCTGGTTTTCCATCGAGCCCACCCCCGACCTTCTACGACTTTGGGAAGTGGGAGAAAATCTCAAAGAAACGTTTAAATCTTAAATATCTCAGCTTTTGAAGGTCATAGAGACTCGGGGTTGGTCTTGTTGGAGAGCTAGACCACGAAATGTGTCCGACGGATTCGGGTTTCGAAGCTCTACGACGCTCCGTTCAAGAGATATAGGGCAAAACGTCCCCCCATAGGAAATGAATGGGAGCGAAAAGATGTAAAAATAAGTGTTTTGTCCAAAAACGACCCTCCAGAAAGTGTTTAGGAGCACGTTTCAGGTCATTTTGAGTTGTTTGCTTCTCTTTCTGATGACTGATTTTCTATTTATTTTACCTCTATTTGGTTAGGGTAAGTATAACGGACATCGTTAATGCTGGACTCTTTAGTCTGGCCTCAGTGGTCCTTGGGATTCCCAGAATGGGTGTACCCAGCACAACTTACTCCTGTGTGGTAAGGCAGGAGTATGCTGTGCTGGATTAGGGTTAGGGTTAGATTAAGGGGGTAAAATGAGGTATGGGCTATAGCCCATTCGCTAATAAGGGTTAGGGTAGGGTTAGGGTTGGGGTTGGGGTTAGGGTTTTTGGTTAGGGTTTAGGGTTAGGGTTAGGGTTTAGGGTTAGATTAAGGGGGTGAAATGAGGTATGGGTAAATCGCCCATCCGCTAATAACTTTTGATAGGAAGGTCCTAGAGCTTCGAAACCTGCTCGCGTCAGACATAATTCGCGGTCTGGCTTTCCATCGAGCCCACCCCCGACCTTCTACGACTTTGGGAAGTGGGAGAAAATCTCAAAGAAAAGTTTAAATCTTAAATATCTCAGCTTTTGAAGGTCATAGAGACTCGGGGTTGGTCTTGTTGGAGAGGTAGACCACGAAATATGTCCGACGGATTCGGGTTTCGAAGCTCTACGACGCTCCGTTCAAGAGATATAGGGCAAAACGTCCCCCCATAGGAAATGAATGGGAGCGAAAAGATGTAAAAATAAGTGTTTTGTCCAAAAACGACCCTCCAGAAAGTGTTTAGGAGCACGTTTCAGGTCATTTTGAGTTGTTTGCTTCTCTTTCTGATGACTGATTTTCTATTTATTTTACCTCTATTTGGTTAGGGTAAGTATAACGGACATCGTTAATGCTGGACTCTTTAGTCTGGCCTCAGTGGTCCTTGGGATTCCCAGAATGGGTGTACCCAGCACAACTTACTCCTGTGTGGTAAGGCAGGAGTATGCTGTGCTGGATTAGGGTTAGGGTTAGATTAAGGGGGTAAAATGAGGTATGGGCTATAGCCCATTCGCTAATAAGGGTTAGGGTAGGGTTAGGGTTGGGGTTGGGGTTAGGGTTTTTGGTTAGGGTTTAGGGTTAGGGTTAGGGTTTAGGGTTAGATTAAGGGGGTGAAATGAGGTATGGGTAAATCGCCCATCCGCTAATAACTTTTGATAGGAAGGTCCTAGAGCTTCGAAACCTGCTCGCGTCAGACATAATTCGCGGTCTGGTTTTCCATCGAGCCCACCCCCGACCTTCTACGACTTTGGGAAGTGGGAGAAAATCTCAAAGAAACGTTTAAATCTTAAATATCTCAGCTTTTGAAGGTCATAGAGACTCGGGGTTGGTCTTGTTGGAGAGCTAGACCACGAAATGTGTCCGACGGATTCGGGTTTCGAAGCTCTACGACGCTCCGTTCAAGAGATATAGGGCAAAACGTCCCCCCATAGGAAATGAATGGGAGCGAAAAGATGTAAAAATAAGTGTTTTGTCCAAAAACGACCCTCCAGAAAGTGTTTAGGAGCACGTTTCAGGTCATTTTGAGTTGTTTGCTTCTCTTTCTGATGACTGATTTTCTATTTATTTTACCTCTATTTGGTTAGGGTAAGTATAACGGACATCGTTAATGCTGGACTCTTTAGTCTGGCCTCAGTGGTCCTTGGGATTCCCAGAATGGGTGTACCCAGCACAACTTACTCCTGTGTGGTAAGGCAGGAGTATGCTGTGCTGGATTAGGGTTAGGGTTAGATTAAGGGGGTAAAATGAGGTATGGGCTATAGCCCATTCGCTAATAAGGGTTAGGGTAGGGTTAGGGTTGGGGTTGGGGTTAGGGTTTTTGGTTAGGGTTTAGGGTTAGGGTTAGGGTTTAGGGTTAGATTAAGGGGGTGAAATGAGGTATGGGTAAATCGCCCATCCGCTAATAACTTTTGATAGGAAGGTCCTAGAGCTTCGAAACCTGCTCGCGTCAGACATAATTCGCGGTCTGGCTTTCCATCGAGCCCACCCCCGACCTTCTACGACTTTGGGAAGTGGGAGAAAATCTCAAAGAAAAGTTTAAATCTTAAATATCTCAGCTTTTGAAGGTCATAGAGACTCGGGGTTGGTCTTGTTGGAGAACCCTAACCCTAACCCTAACCCCACGAAATGTGTCCGACGGATTCGGGTTTCGAAGCTCTACGACGCTCCGTTCAAGAGATATAGGGCAAAACGTCCCCCCATAGGAAAATGAATGGGAGCGAAAAGATGTAAAAATAAGTGTTTTGTCCAAAAACGACCCTCCAGAAAGTGTTTAGGAGCACGTTTCAGGTCATTTTGAGTTGTTTGCTTCTCTTTCTGATGACTGATTTTCTATTTATTTTACCTCTATTTGGTTAGGGTAAGTATAACGGACATCGTTAATGCTGGACTCTTTAGTCTGGCCTCAGTGGTCCTTGGGATTCCCAGAATGGGTGTACCCAGCACAACTTACTCCTGTGTGGTAAGGCAGGAGTATGCTGTGCTGGATTAGGGTTAGGGTTAGATTAAGGGGGTAAAATGAGGTATGGGCTATAGCCCATTCGCTAATAAGGGTTAGGGTAGGGTTAGGGTTGGGGTTGGGGTTAGGGTTTTTGGTTAGGGTTTAGGGTTAGGGTTAGGGTTTAGGGTTAGATTAAGGGGGTGAAATGAGGTATGGGTAAATCGCCCATCCGCTAATAACTTTTGATAGGAAGGTCCTAGAGCTTCGAAACCTGCTCGCGTCAGACATAATTCGCGGTCTGGTTTTCCATCGAGCCCACCCCCGACCTTCTACGACTTTGGGAAGTGGGAGAAAATCTCAAAGAAACGTTTAAATCTTAAATATCTCAGCTTTTGAAGGTCATAGAGACTCGGGGTTGGTCTTGTTGGAGAGCTAGACCACGAAATGTGTCCGACGGATTCGGGTTTCGAAGCTCTACGACGCTCCGTTCAAGAGATATAGGGCAAAACGTCCCCCCATAGGAAATGAATGGGAGCGAAAAGATGTAAAAATAAGTTTTGTCCAAAAACGACCCTCCAGAAAGTGTTTAGGAGCACGTTTCAGGTCATTTTGAGTTGTTTGCTTCTCTTTCTGATGACTGATTTTCTATTTATTTTACCTCTATTTGGTTAGGGTAAGTATAACGGACATCGTAAATGCTGGACTCTTTAGTCTGGCCCCAGTGGTCCTTGGGATTCCCAGAATGGGTGTACCCAGCACAACTTGCTCCTGTGTGGTAAGGCAGGAGTATGCTGTGCTGGGTTAGGGTTAGATTAAGGGGGTAAAATGAGGTATGGGCTATAGCCCATTCGCTAATAAGGGTTAGGGTAGGGTTAGGGTTAGGGTTAGGGTTTTTGGTTAGGGTTTAGGGTTAGGGTTAGGGTTTAGGGTTAGATTAAGGGGGTAAAATGAGGTATGGGTAAATCGCCAATCCGCTAATAACTTTTGATAGGAAGGTCCTAGAGCTTCGAAACCTGCTCGCGTCAGACATAATTCGCGGTCTGGCTTTCCATCGAGCCCACCCCCGACCTTCTACGACTTTGGGAAGTGGGAGAAAATCTCAAAGAAAAGTTTAAATCTTAAATATCTCAGCTTTTGAAGGTCATAGAGACTCGGGGTTGGTCTTGTTGGAGAGCTAGACCACGAAATGTGTCCGACGGATTCGGGTTTCGAAGCTCTACGACGCTCCGTTCAAGAGATATAGGGCAAAACGTCCCCCCATAGGAAATGAATGGGAGCGAAAAGATGTAAAAATAAGTGTTTTGTCCAAAAACGACCCTCCAGAAAGTGTTTAGGAGCACGTTTCAGGTCATTTTGAGTTGTTTGCTTCTCTTTCTGATGACTGATTTTCTATTTATTTTACCTCTATTTGGTTAGGGTAAGTATAACGGACATCGTAAATGCTGGACTCTTTAGTCTGGCCCCAGTGGTCCTTGGGATTCCCAGAATGGGTGTACCCAGCACAACTTGCTCCTGTGTGGTAAGGCAGGAGTATGCTGTGCTGGGTTAGGGTTAGATTAAGGGGGTAAAATGAGGTATGGGCTATAGCCCATTCGCTAATAAGGGTTAGAGTAGGGTTAGGGTTAGGGTTAGGGTTAGGGTTTTTGGTTAGGGTTTAGGGTTAGGGTTAGGGTTTAGGGTTAGATTAAGGGGGTGAAATGAGGTATGGGTAAATCGCCCATCCGCTAATAACTTTTGATAGGAAGGTCCTAGAGCTTCGAAACCTGCTCGCGTCAGACATAATTCGCGGTCTGGCTTTCCATCGAGCCCACCCCCGACCTTCTACGACTTTGGGAAGTGGGAGAAAATCTCAAAGAAAAGTTTAAATCTTAAATATCTCAGCTTTTGAAGGTCATAGAGACTCGGGGTTGGTCTTGTTGGAGAGCTAGACCACGAAATGTGTCCGACGGATTCGGGTTTCGAAGCTCTACGACGCTCCGTTCAAGAGATATAGGGCAAAACGTCCCCCCATAGGAAATGAATGGGAGCGAAAAGATGTAAAAATAAGTGTTTTGTCCAAAAACGACCCTCCAGAAAGTGTTTAGGAGCACGTTTCAGGTCATTTTGAGTTGTTTGCTTCTCTTTCTGATGACTGATTTTCTATTTATTTTACCTCTATTTGGTTAGGGTAAGTATAACGGACATCGTAAATGCTGGACTCTTTAGTCTGGCCCCAGTGGTCCTTGGGATTCCCAGAATGGGTGTACCCAGCACAACTTACTCCTGTGTGGTAAGGCAGGAGTATGCTGTGCTGGGTTAGGGTTAGATTAAGGGGGTAAAATGAGGTATGGGCTATAGCCCATTCGCTAATAAGGGTTAGGGTAGGGTTAGGGTTAGGGTTAGGGTTAGGGTTTTTGGTTAGGGTTTAGGGTTAGGGTTAGGGTTTAGGGTTAGATTAAGGGGGTAAAATGAGGTATGGGTAAATCGCCAATCCGCTAATAACTTTTGATAGGAAGGGCCTAGAGCTTCGAAACCTGCTCGCGTCAGACATAATTCGCGGTCTGGCTTTCCATCAAGCCCACCCCCGACCTTCTACGACTTTGGGAAGTGGGAGAAAATCTCAAAGAAAAGTTTAAATCTTAAATATCTCAGCTTTTGAAGGTCATAGAGACTCGGGGTTGGTCTTGTTGGAGAGCTAGACCACGAAATGGGTCCGACGGATTCGGGTTTCGAAGCTCTACGACGCTCCGTTCAAGAGATATAGGGCAAAACGTCCCCCCATAGGAAATGAATGGGAGCGAAAAGATGTAAAAATAAGTGTTTTGTCCAAAAACGACCCTCCAGAAAGTGTTTAGGAGCACGTTTCAGGTCATTTTGAGTTGTTTGCTTCTCTTTCTGATGACTGATTTTCTATTTATTTTACCTCTATTTGGTTAGGGTAAGTATAACGGACATCGTAAATGCTGGACTCTTTAGTCTGGCCCCAGTGGTCCTTGGGATTCCCAGAATGAGTGTACCCAGCACAACTTGCTCCTGTGTGGTAAGGCAGGAGTATGCTGTGCTGGGTTAGGGTTAGATTAAGGGGGTAAAATGAGGTATGGGCTATAGCCCATTCGCTAATAAGGGTTAGGGTAGGGTTAGGGTTAGGGTTAGGGTTTTTGGTTAGGGTTTAGGGTTAGGGTTAGGGTTTAGGGTTAGATTAAGGGGGTAAAATGAGGTATGGGTAAATCGCCAATCCGCTAATAACTTTTGATAGGAAGGTCCTAGAGCTTCGAAACCTGCTCGCGTCAGACATAATTCGCGGTCTGGCTTTCCATCAAGCCCACCCCCGACCTTCTACGACTTTGGGAAGTGGGAGAAAATCTCAAAGAAAAGTTTAAATCTTAAATATCTCAGCTTTTGAAGGTCATAGAGACTCGGGGTTGGTCTTGTTGGAGAGCTAGACCACGAAATGTGCCCGACGGATTCGGGTTTCGAAGCTCTACGACGCTCCGTTCAAGAGATATAGGGCAAAACGTCCCCCCATAGGAAATGAATGGGAGCGAAAAGATGTAAAAATAAGTGTTTTGTCCAAAAACGACCCTCCAGAAAGTGTTTAGGAGCACGTTTCAGGTCATTTTGAGTTGTTTGCTTCTCTTTCTGATGACGGATTTTCTATTTATTTTACCTCTATTTGGTTAGGGTAAGTATAACGGACATCGTAAATGCTGGACTCTTTAGTCTGGCCCCAGTGGTCCTTGGGATTCCCAGAATGAGTGTACCCAGCACAACTTGCTCCTGTGTGGTAAGGCAGGAGTATGCTGTGCTGGGTTAGGGTTAGATTAAGGGGGTAAAATGAGGTATGGGCTATAGCCCATTCGCTAATAAGGGTTAGGGTAGGGTTAGGGTTAGGGTTAGGGTTTTTGGTTAGGGTTTAGGGTTAGGGTTAGGGTTTAGGGTTGGATTAAGGGGGTAAAATGAGGTATGGGTAAATCGCCAATCCGCTAATAACTTTTGATAGGAAGGTCCTAGAGCTTCGAAACCTGCTCGCGTCAGACATAATTCGCGGTCTGGCTTTCCTTCAAGCCCACCCCCGACCTTCTACGACTTTGGGAAGTGGGAGAAAATCTCAAAGAAAAGTTTAAATCTTAAATATCTCAGCTTTTGAAGGTCATAGAGACTCGGGGTTGGTCTTGTTGGAGAGCTAGACCACGAAATGGGTCCGACGGATTCGGGTTTCGAAGCTCTACGACGCTCCGTTCAAGAGATATAGGGCAAAACGTCCCCCCATAGGAAATGAATGGGAGCGAAAAGATGTAAAAATAAGTGTTTTGTCCAAAAACGACCCTCCAGAAAGTGTTTAGGAGCACGTTTCAGGTCATTTTGAGTTGTTTGCTTCTCTTTCTGATGACTGATTTTCTATTTATTTTACCTCTATTTGGTTAGGGTAAGTATAACGGACATCGTAAATGCTGGACTCTTTAGTCTGGCCCCAGTGGTCCTTGGGATTCCCAGAATGAGTGTACCCAGCACAACTTGCTCCTGTGTGGTAAGGCAGGAGTATGCTGTGCTGGGTTAGGGTTAGATTAAGGGGGTAAAATGAGGTATGGGCTATAGCCCATTCGCTAATAAGGGTTAGGGTAGGGTTAGGGTTAGGGTTAGGGTTTTTGGTTAGGGTTTAGGGTTAGGGTTAGGGTTTAGGGTTAGATTAAGGGGGTAAAATGAGGTATGGGTAAATCGCCAATCCGCTAATAACTTTTGATAGGAAGGTCCTAGAGCTTCGAAACCTGCTCGCGTCAGACATAATTCGCGGTCTGGCTTTCCATCAAGCCCACCCCCGACCTTCTACGACTTTGGGAAGTGGGAGAAAATCTCAAAGAAAAGTTTAAATCTTAAATATCTCAGCTTTTGAAGGTCATAGAGACTCGGGGTTGGTCTTGTTGGAGAGCTAGACCACGAAATGTGCCCGACGGATTCGGGTTTCGAAGCTCTACGACGCTCCGTTCAAGAGATATAGGGCAAAACGTCCCCCCATAGGAAATGAATGGGAGCGAAAAGATGTAAAAATAAGTGTTTTGTCCAAAAACGACCCTCCAGAAAGTGTTTAGGAGCACGTTTCAGGTCATTTTGAGTTGTTTGCTTCTCTTTCTGATGACGGATTTTCTATTTATTTTACCTCTATTTGGTTAGGGTAAGTATAACGGACATCGTAAATGCTGGACTCTTTAGTCTGGCCCCAGTGGTCCTTGGGATTCCCAGAATGAGTGTACCCAGCACAACTTGCTCCTGTGTGGTAAGGCAGGAGTATGCTGTGCTGGGTTAGGGTTAGATTAAGGGGGTAAAATGAGGTATGGGCTATAGCCCATTCGCTAATAAGGGTTAGGGTAGGGTTAGGGTTAGGGTTAGGGTTTTTGGTTAGGGTTTAGGGTTAGGGTTAGGGTTTAGGGTTGGATTAAGGGGGTAAAATGAGGTATGGGTAAATCGCCAATCCGCTAATAACTTTTGATAGGAAGGTCCTAGAGCTTCGAAACCTGCTCGCGTCAGACATAATTCGCGGTCTGGCTTTCCATCAAGCCCACCCCCGACCTTCTACGACTTTGGGAAGTGGGAGAAAATCTCAAAGAAAAGTTTAAATCTTAAATATCTCAGCTTTTGAAGGTCATAGAGACTCGGGGTTGGTCTTGTTGGAGAGCTAGACCACGGAATGTGTCCGACGGATTCGGGTTTCGAAGCTCTACGACGCTCCGTTCAAGAGATATAGGGCAAAACGTCCCCCCATAGGAAATGAATGGGAGCGAAAAGATGTAAAAATAAGTGTTTTGTCCAAAAACGACCCTCCAGAAAGTGTTTAGGAGCACGTTTCAGGTCATTTTGAGTTGTTTGCTTCTCTTTCTGATGACTGATTTTCTATTTATTTTACCTCTATTTGGTTAGGGTAAGTATAACGGACATCGTAAATGCTGGACTCTTTAGTCTGGCCCCAGTGGTCCTTGGGATTCCCAGAATGAGTGTACCCAGCACAACTTGCTCCTGTGTGGTAAGGCAGGAGTATGCTGTGCTGGGTTAGGGTTAGATTAAGGGGGTAAAATGAGGTATGGGCTATAGCCTATTCGCTAATAAGGGTTAGGGTAGGGTTAGGGTTAGGGTTAGGGTTAGGGTTTTTGGTTAGGGTTTAGGGTTAGGGTTAGGGTTAGGGTTTAGGGTTAGATTAAGGGGGTGAAATGAGGTATGGGTAAATCGCCCATCCGCTAATAACATTTGATAGGAAGGTCCTAGAGCTTCGAAACCTGCTCGCGTCAGACATAATTCGCGGTCTGGCTTTCCATCGAGCCCACCCCCGACCTTCTACGACTTTGGGAAGTGGGAGAAAATCTCAAAGAAAAGTTTAAATCTTAAATATCTCAGCTTTTGAAGGTCATAGAGACTCGGGGTTGGTCTTGTTGGAGAGCTAGACCACGAAATGTGTCCGACGGATTCGGGTTTCGAAGCTCTACGACGCTCCGTTCAAGAGATATAGGGCAAAACGTCCCCCCATAGGAAATGAATGGGAGCGAAAAGATGTAAAAATAAGTGTTTTGTCCAAAAACGACCATCCAGAAAGTGTTTAGGAGCACGTTTCAGGTCATTTTGAGTTGTTTGCTTCTCTTTCTGATGGCTGATTTTCTATTTATTTTACCTCTATTTGGTTAGGGTAAGTATAACGGACATCGTAAATGCTGGACTCTTTAGTCTGGCCCCAGTGGTCCTTGGGATTCCCAGAATGGGTGTACCCAGCACAACTTACTCCTGTGTGGTAAGGCAGGAGTATGCTGTGCTGGGTTAGGGTTAGATTAAGGGGGTAAAATGAGGTATGGGCTATAGCCCATTCGCTAATAGGGGTTAGGGTAGGGTTAGAGTTAGGGTTAGGGTTTTTGGTTAGGGTTTAGGGTTAGGGTTAGGGTTTAGGGTTAGATTAAGGGGGTGAAATGAGGTATGGGTAAATCGCCAATCCGCTAATAACTTTTGATAGGAAGGTCCTAGAGCTTCGAAACCTGCTCGCGTCAGACATAATTCGCGGTCTTTTAAGTCGATTAAGCGAGAGCGTTCTCTGCTGGTTGAAAAAGCTTAAAGCACCTGGTATTCCCAGGCGGTCTCCCATCCAAGTACTAACCAGGCCCGACCCTGCTTAGCTTCCGAGATCAGACGAGATCGGGCGCATCCAGGCTGGTATGGCCGTAAGCAGGAGCTGCAGCTTGAAATACCTCTTATATGGAGTTGAAGAATAGTCGTAGAATATAAGTCATTGATTTGTTGGTTTTATTTGTTGGAGTTCAAGTGCCTTAACCATGTGCAAAACACTTTAGGACGTGAGCTGTCGCTGTTACTACGTTGAAATATGTGTGGGTAGATTAAGCGAGAGCACTCTCTGCTGGTTGAAAAAGCTTACAGCACCTGGTATTCCCAGGCGGTGTCCCATCCAAGTACTAACCAGGCCCGACCCTGCTTAGCTTCCGAGATCAGACGAGATCGGGCGCATCCAGGCTGGTATGGCCGTAAGCAGAAGCTGCAGCTTGAAATACCTCTGATATGGAGTTGAAGATAAGTCATAGAATATAAGTAATTGATTTGTTGGTTTTATTTGTTGGAGTTAAAGTGCCTTAACCATGTGCAAAACACTTTAGGACGTGAGCTGTCGCTGTTACCACGTTGAAATATGTGTGGGTAGATTACCAGCTCTCTGCTGGTTGAAAAAGCTTACAGCACCTGGTATTCCCAGGCGGTCTCCCATCCAAGCACTAACCAGGCCCTACCCTGCTTAGCTTCCGAGATCAGACGAGATCGGGCGCATCCAGGCTGGTATGGCCGTAAGCAGAAGCTGCAGCTTGAAATACCTCTTATATGGAGTTGAAGATAAGTCATAGAATATAAGTCATATATTTGTTGGTTTTATTTGTTGGAGTTAAAGTGCCTTAACCATGTGCAAAACACTTTAGGACGTGAGCTGTCGCTGTTACCACGTTGAAATATGTGTGGGTAGATTAAGCGTGAGCGCTCTCTGCTGGTTGAAAAAGCTTACAGCACCTGGTATTCCCAGGCTGTCTCCCATCCAAGTACTAACCAGGCCCGACCCTGCTTAGCTTCCGAGATCAGACGAGATCGGGCGCATCCAGGCTGGTATGGCCGTAAGCAGAAGCTGCAGCTTGAAATACCTCTTATATGGAGTTGAAGATAAGTCATAGAATATAAGTCATTGATTTGTTGGTTTTATTTGTTGGAGTTAAAGTGCCTTAACCATGTGCAAAACACTTTAGGACGTGAGCTGTCGCTGTTACCACGTTGAAATATGTGTGGGTAGATTACCAGCTCTCTGCTGGTTGAAAAAGCTTACAGCACCTGGTATTCCCAGGCGGTCTCCCATCCAAGCACTAACCAGGCCCTACCCTGCTTAGCTTCCGAGATCAGACGAGATCGGGCGCATCCAGGCTGGTATGGCCGTAAGCAGAAGCTGCAGCTTGAAATACCTCTTATATGGAGTTGAAGATAAGTCATAGAATATAAGTCATATATTTGTTGGTTTTATTTGTTGGAGTTAAAGTGCCTTAACCATGTGCAAAACACTTTAGGACGTGAGCTGTCGCTGTTACCACGTTGAAATATGTGTGGGTAGATTAAGCGTGAGCGCTCTCTGCTGGTTGAAAAAGCTTACAGCACCTGGTATTCCCAGGCTGTCTCCCATCCAAGTACTAACCAGGCCCGACCCTGCTTAGCTTCCGAGATCAGACGAGATCGGGCGCATCCAGGCTGGTATGGCCGTAAGCAGAAGCTGCAGCTTGAAATACCTCTTATATGGAGTTGAAGATAAGTCATAGAATATAAGTCATTGATTTGTTGGTTTTATTTGTTGGAGTTAAAGTGCCTTAACCATGTGCAAAACACTTTAGGACGTGAGCTGTCGCTGTTACCACGTTGAAATATGTGTGGGTAGATTAAGCGAGAGCGCTCTCTGCTGGTTGAAAAAGCTTACAGCACCTGGCATTCCCAGGCGGTCTCCCATCCAAGTACTAACCAGGCCTGACCCTGCTTAGCTTCCGAGATCAGACGAGATCGGTCGCATCCAGGCTGGTATGGCCGTAAGCAGAAGCTGCTCCTTGAAATACCTCTTATATGGAGTTGAAGATAAGTCATAGAATATAAGTAATTGATTTGTTGGTTTTACTTGTTGGAGTTAAAGTGCCTTAACCATGTGCAAAAAACTTTAGGACGTGAGCTGTCGCTGTAACCACGTTGAAATATGTGTGGGTAGACTAAGCAAGAGCGTTCTCTGCTGGTTGAAAAAGCTTACAGCACCTGGTATTCCCAGGCTGTCTCCCATCCAAGTACTAACCAGGCCCGACCCTGCTTAGCTTCCGAGATCAGACGAGATCGGGCGCATCCAGGCTGGTATGGCCGTAAGCAGAAGCTGCAGCTTGAAATACTTCTTATATGGAGTTGAAGATAAGTCATAGAATATATGTCATTGATTTGTTGGTGATAATAATTTAGAAGCGCTTATTTGTTGGAGTTAAGATGCCTTAACTATGTGCAAAACACTTTAGGCAGTGAGCTGTCGCTGTTACCACGTTGAAATATGTGTGGGTAGATTAAGCGAGAGCGTTCTCTGCTGGTTGAAAAAGCTTAAAGCACCTGGTATTCCCAGGCAGTGTCCCATCCAAGTACTAACCAGGCCCGACCCTGCTTAGCTTCCGAGATCAGACGAGATTGGGCGCATCCAGGCTGGTATGGCCGTAAGCAGAAGCTGCAGCTTGAAATACCTCTGATATGGAGTTGAAGATAAGTCATAGAATATAAGTAATTGATTTGTTGGTTTTATTTGTTGGAGTTAAAGTGCCTTAACCATGTGCAAAACACTTTAGGACGTGAGCTGTCGCTGTTACCACGTTGAAATATGTGTGGGTAGATTAAGCGAGAGCGCTCTCTGCTGGTTGAAAAAGCTTACAGCACCTGGTATTCCCAGGCGGTCTCCCATCCAAGTACTAACCAGGCCCGACCCTGCTTACCATCCGAGATCAGACGAGATCGGGCGCATCCAGGCTGGTATGGCCGTAAGCAGAAGCTGCAGCTTGAAATACCTCTTATATGGAGTTGAAGATAAGTCATAGAATATAAGTCATTGATTTGTTGGTTTTATTTGTTGGAGTTAAAGTGCCTTAACCATGTGCAAAACACTTTAGGACGTGAGCTGTCGCTGTTACCACGTTGAAATATGTGTGGGTAGATTAAGCGAGAGCGTTCTCTGCTGGTTGAAAAAGCTTACAGCACCTGGTATTCCCAGGCGGTCTCCCATCCAAGTACTAACCAGGCCCAATCCTGCTTACCTTCCGAGATCAGACAAGATCAGGCGCATCCAGGCTGGTATGGCCGTAAGCAGAAGCTGCAGCTTGAAATACTTCTTATATGGAGTTGAAGATAAGTCATAGAATATATGTCATTGATTTGTTGGTGATAATAATTTAGAAGCGCTTATTTGTTGGAGTTAAGATGCCTTAACTATGTGCAAAACACTTTAGGCAGTGAGCTGTCGCTGTTACCACGTTGAAATATGTGTGGGTAGATTAAGCGAGAGCGTTCTCTGCTGGTTGAAAAAGCTTAAAGCACCTGGTATTCCCAGGCAATCTCCCAGCCAAGTCCCTATGCCGACCAATGGTTGAGCTCTGTTCAGCAGGGAGAGCGCTCAACCCGCCAATCATTGAGCGCTGTTGAGCAGCAGTGATCGCCAATCATCATTGAGCGAGACACGTCTGTACGGCGGCCATGACAGTCTGACACCTCAGGGGACAGTTTGAGTGAAATATTGATTAATCTGTATTGAAACGCTACCGTTTATAAGCCGAATAGTAAGTGGCGTGACACTTATACACAGGATTCAATTTTACATCCAAGCATCATCTCCTTCACATTGTATTTAAACTTTCTTCATTAGGACCCTGCTTTTCTAGCGGCAGTTTGGCGTGTATGAGGCCCCGTAGCGTACACTTCAATGGCGACCTCGCTGCATTCACGCAACCAGTGCTTAATTTGTCAAGTGGGAGGTCCCGGAGCGCAGTGGCTCCGGTGCGAGAGAAAAAAAAAGAAGCGCAACACACACACACACACACACACACACACACACACACACACACACACACACACACACAGCTGGAGATTGCCCATCTCCAGTGCGCTTTTGGCTTTTACGCATGGAACGAAGAAACATAAAACAGCACACTCACAGACAGATGCGCTGTGTGAGACACATTAAGCAGCCCAACTGTCCTTTTGGAATTGATATGAGCGCGCAGCGGTGCGCAAAAAGTATATTTATTTACAGGTTTACCGGAGCGCGCTCCGGCTTGCTCCCCCTCAAATTAAGCCCTGCACGCAACACATTGACGACTTGGCAGGCTCATAATCCGATTCTGACGTATTTATGTGTTGTGTAAACTACGCCGAAGTCTCGGCAAACGCTGTGAGATGTAAATAATTGTGGCAACTTCAGTTTTCATAAGCAGTATAGTATTTTGTATCATTGTCTGTTTAGTTGTCTCCGTTCCGCTTATGGAGTTTGGCGTTGATGGCAGCAAACGCGTTTATGTTGCCATGGTTACCGGTCGCTTCATATACATAAATATTATGCTATCATAACATGTGGAAATCAATGTGTTTATGACATTCACTGTCATATGTTTAATTCAACTGCAGATTTTGGTCACCTTTCACTAAATCAGTGGTGATCCTAGTTATTATTTGCATCAAATGTCACTGATTTTTAATTACACCAGTCACTAATAAGGAAGGCAATTCATTCATATAATAATGTAGATGCATCATTATCTAATGATTATAGTATTTAACCGCATATTAAACTTGTATATTTCTTCGTTCCCTGCCAACCTGCCAATCATGGAGACCTAAGGGTGGAGCCATGCGGGGAAGGGTCTCCCCTGACGGGCCAATCAGCATCATGCCGTTTGCCAGCCATAACTACAGTTTTCATTTCGCTGAGGTGAGTTTAATCTTCTTCACCTTGAACTTTTCTATGTGTATATTTTAGCGTACGTTAAACTATCTTGACGCTGGTTTTTATGAATGAAAAGATTCTCTGAAAAGTGGCAACTTTCTGCGGCAAAGATGATTATTTACATAGCACTAATTAGTATGTTGATAATGACAATGTAACGTTCAGCTAACAACTGCTAGTAGTTTGGCATCTCATTATTGTGAGAATTTCTGTATATTCTATCACTTTTATCATCATGACAGCATTTTAATTAACCTATAACATATTGTAAATGTGAAAAAAATTATTGTCTATCTATTATATCATCTAGTGATCTCCTTTTACCTCATCAAATAACCTAACTACTATTAAACCATGAGCTAGATAGTTATCTGAAACATGACAAAATATCATACAGTTTCATATTCACTTAATTAATATTTGTTTCTGTTGTTAAGGTTCAACATGGAGTGGAAGGGACATAAATGCAGTGTGTGCGACAAGACTTTCACTGAGAAGTCAAACCTGACAAGGCACATGAGGCTTCATGCTCCAAAGGAGATTGAGTGTGATGTGTGTAGTAAAAGCTTCACCTTCAAGCATCAACTGAACTCCCACCTGAAGCAGCATCTGTATCCACGCATTGCAGTGTATAGGCAGGGAGAGGCCAGGCTGCTGTGCTCAGATGCTGCTAGGACTGTGGCCGAGGCCCCCAGCAAAGCAGTTGACCCTGGATGGCTGGATCCTGAAAAGGCAGAGGCTGCTGCCAAGAAATCTGGAGGGGAAATGTGGAAAGGCCAGTTAATAATCACATTTGGCAAATACGCTGGACAGACATTCAGGTGGCTACTTGAAAATGATGTTGGCTGGGTGGTATGGTTGGTCGCTGAATATTGCCAGAAGGGTGAGAAGAATGAGCTCCTTAAATGGCAAAAGGAGCGAATGCTGGAGTTTGTCAGAGAGTTCCCTTCTGTCAAATGTCATCTTGACAAGAGGTTGGAGGTAATAACTGTTTTTCTCCTTTACTTTACTCAACATTACATTATAATTGCTTTAGACATATTAAGAACTCATTGGAGATGTTGGGTGGTACAGATGTATTTTATTTTTTTGCAGAAACGGGAATCAAAAAAAGAAAAGGCAGCTGCATCTTCTGTTTCCAAATTCCAACAGGAACCTGGCTATTTAAGCGATGCTGAAATATTGGCTGCTGCAGGTAATATTATGCTAAAATCAAAATCAAATAACCTTTCTTTACAACACAATATGCAAAAATTGCATAATACATTCACATCATACACTTTCTTGACTTAAGCTAGATAAATTTTAGTCTTGTGACGTATTATATGCACTGTATGTACACTCATCTGAAAGGAATGTAAACTGTAATGTGAGTAGAATAGACAACTTTTGTGTAAAATAATACTGATTAAGAAAGCTTCTGTACAACATTACAGCCATTTCTAATCTGAAAAAAATGTTTGTGTTTTGTGAAATTCATTACTACATATGAATCCATGTGGTTAATACATTTTTCTGGCATTTCTTCATCAGAAAAAGTCCTTGACGAGTCTGAGGTACCGGTCTCAACACAGCTTACCACCTGGGGAGAGCTCGCTCCAGCTGTGACCCAGGACTCTACCAACAGGCCCAGCACTTCTCAGGGAAGACCCACAGCTGAGAGCTCTGCCTCAGAATCCAGTGGCATCGTGCTGGGGGGTTGGCAGAAATACTGGGAGCAGCCACCTGCATCTGCCCAAGCCCTTGGTATAGCCCCTCCTAACATCAGGTGGCTAAAATGTGATGAGCGCTACGGTCTCTATGAAGGCTTGTCCAGGTACAAGAATGCAAAAGGTGAGCTAGTGGAGAGGAAGCTCTTAAAGGAGAAGATGGAGTTCCACCCGCCTCCGCCTCCTGTCTCTGTCAAGGGAGCCGTGCCCAACATGATGGCCTTTTTTACCACCCCTGCCTTCTTCTGGCGGCCAGTTGGTGTGATGAAAGCCAAGATCCGCTGCCCCAACACCAACTGCCTTGCACCACCAGGGGAATACCTGGAGAAGAAAGGCTTTGGCAGCTATGCCAGGCAAGTGTGTGGGATGATGTACAACTACACCCTGTTGACAGAGAAACTGAAATGTTCTCACTGTGAAAGGATGCGGCAGGCGGTGAGCAGGGCACATGGTGATGCAGACAGTGACCAGGAGGAGGAGGATTCACATCACCTCCAACAGTACATGTGGTTGGCACACAGACCCAGGATTCTGATGAACCTCGCCCCAGCCATCAGAAGCATGTTTCCTGCAATTCTGTGTGGGAAGCGTGCTATCGACAGAGGTGTCATCACCCTGCTGAGCGACCGGCTCAATGCTGTGTCCATGAACAAGGTACAGAGACTGTTGCAGCAGGGCCACGATGAGTGGTATGTCCAACGGCGTGACCTTTACCAGACTCTCCTGTACGAGGCCCACACAGCTGGATCTTCATCGTCTCAGAGTGGCATCCTTTCCTTTGTAAAAGCTCCTGGTACGTACACCCCTCCCATCCCTCAGTCTCCTCTTCCATCTGCCCGTGTGCTGAGGCGTGCACACATGATCATGGAAATGGAAAGGATGCCTGAGTACAGAGCTGCCATCCTCAGTGTGACTGGAGAGATCCTCTGCATTGATGGTACAAAAAAGGTATGAATAAAACATCACTTTGATCAGTATTCTGTTGTGCTAACGAAGCTCAGTTCTTGATAATCAAGTCGAGTGAGAATACTTTGTGATTTATAGGCATGCAGGAGGACAGGCTGGAAAAGTTGTTACAGTAAGAGACACTGTAATATGAATGTTCTGCTTTGTTTTGTAGATCCTCAAGAAGATATATGGTGATGGCCAGGGCACCATGCAGTATGTCACCAGTGTTCTGAATGAATGGGGCCAGTTCTTGACGACAGTGGTGGTGGCAGCTGAGTCTGAGGGGTGCTACAGGCGTATGGCAAACGGTCTGACTGCCCGGTTCCAACGTGCAAACGCTCCTGCACCAAAGGTCATATATGCAGACAACAACTGTTGTCGGTAAGTTAAATAATACCTCCATATAACTGATAATGAAATTGATAATTCAATTGATAGATGAAACAGTGAAGATTAAATTACTTTTTCTTATTACCAGGAGCACAGGCTGTATAAAATGTTGATATCATTTCAGTGACAGTGGTTCATCCTTCCTGGAGACTCTGTTCAGCGACTGGGTGCAGAAGGGTACTGTGGTCAGACTTGACATCCGACACTGGCTGCACCGCTGGGATGCTGTCATCATCAAACAGAGCCATGCCAAGTATGGGGCATTCATGAGTGCTTTGGCAGGTGCAGTGTTGGCCTACAACAAGGACGACATGATGCTCTTGTGCAAGGCTGTCAGGAGTGGCAACCAGGAGTTGTACGCCGCATACTCCGACGAGGAAATGATATCCTTCCTCAAGCCTTGTCAGATCAGGTCCTACGTTAGGCGCATCACCCGTGGTGTTGACGTAAGTGTAAAATTAATCCACATATTAATTGTGTGAATTAGAAGCATCACACTGGATGAGCCCTAATTAATTATTATGTTAAATATATGTTACAGGAGACAGCTTCAGTGGTCGAGTCCATCATTGCTGAGTTCAAGGGAGCAGCAGGCCTTGACATCGATGGCATCCACCTGTTCAAGTCAGCAGAGGCAGTTGATGCTCACTGGGCAACTGCAAGCAAGCATCTTGGTTGCATGCAGGTGGGCTATTGTCTTTGTAGACACATTGTCATGTGTCATTGTAAAAGCATCTAAACAAATATGGCAATATTTCAAACGACACCATAATAAACAAGAAACTTGCGATTTGTTGTGTGTTTTACAGGATCCCCCCGGCATACAGCTGTACGTCGCTGTGAAGGTGGTCGTGCTGCATGGTGTTCGACTGAACAAGTACAGGTGCCGACGAGGCAGTAACTCCTTGGAGGGGTTGCATGCACACCTCTACAATGCCATTCCTTCCCAGAGATGTGGTATCATGCCATTCCAAGTAAGTAACAAAAATAACACTTCAATAGAACAAAAAATCTTTCAACAATACATTTTATTTCATAGCTTTAATAACGCATTCAATTGGTCTTGTGTTTCAGGTCTATCTGATTGTGTTTGCTGTCCAGTGGAACAATCGGATGGAGTCACTCCGGGTTGCTGGCGGGCAGGGTCGGCAGACATCATGCATGGATGCGCGGCAGATCCAGCGCATGAATCAGCAGGCTGAGGTGCTCTTCGGCAAAGATCATGTCCTGGAGCCCAACTTTGCTGCTCCTATGCCCTATCCTGATCAGTACAGGGACCCAGAAGAGGAGGAGCTCCTTGGTGTGGAGTATGCCATGTGCCAGTCAACAAGCTTCACTGCGAGGAGTTACTATGCCCAGAGAGGTAAAGTTAATCGCACACTTGAACAATATACATACATACGAGGCTATACTATCCCTTTATTCTTCATCCATATTCTAACAATGACAGTAAAGTTAAATTTCATATCACAGGTAATATTAAACAAAAAAAAAATCTTGCATATTATGTGCATGTCTGTGTATGCATGAAGTGTTTGCAAGTGGCCAGACACATTTGTGATGAGTACAATTGCATATTTGCAGTTGAGGAAGCAGTTGAGGAAGAGCAGACTGGTGACGAAGAGGAGTCGGCTGAGCAAAGCGAGGAGGAGATGGCAGATGAGGGAATCGACATGCCTGCAGAGGAGGATCCTATTGATGACATCTGTAGGAAACACGCCATCCTCACGGAAGCAGAGCGTGTGGAGGAGGAGGATAGTCCCGCTCTGCAGGATGTGCTGATGACCCAGCGACATCTGCATCTGCCAGGAATAGAGGAAGTGGAGGCGTTGGCATTGCTGATGCTTGAACTGACAGACAACAGTCACCACCACCTTGTGCCAGCTGACCTCAGGCAGAAGATCGTCACTGCTGCCGGTTCCCTTCAGGAGCATGACAAGACTGCTGTCAACTTTGTGAAGAGGTACGAGTCCAGATGGGGCTACACGCTGTTTGGCCGGTGTCTTGGGGCTGACACACCCGAGACCAGAGCAGCCCAGAAAACAAAGTTTGGGTGGATGAGGTACCCTCAGGCAGCGCAGGTGACAGAGGACAGTCGTCTGTTGTACCTCGTCATCAAGATGCTTAAAAATCAGCCACCGACCAATTTTCTCTCCTCCCCCAGTAAAATGACATCTTCCATAAAGGGGCAGTACAAAAGGATCGTTGACAGAGTCAGAGATGACCCCATCCTCTGCACTCTCTCCATTCCTCTGCCCAATCTGAATGCCAAATCCATCTCTAATTTCATCACCAGAGAGGAGAAGAAGGCCAATTACAGGGCTACAGTAGTGCCAACGGCAAAGCCTCACCGGACAGTGCTCTCACATGAGCAAATGCCAGCAGCTCCAACTCTGCCAGCATCCCTACCACCACCAGATCGAGCTCAGGTTCAGTACCAGGACGTTCAACACGTTGCTGGTAAAAGGCGTGGTGAGAAGCGGAGGTAAGTTATTTGAGCACTTTATTGCTAGAAATGTGGAAATTTTGGACATAAATCATTCTGACACTCATCATCACGTTTAATATTCACAGGTTAGATGGTGAGGAACCGGAGCTGGTGAACAGGCCCATTCAGCCTAAGCCTGCTGCGGCCAAGCCCATAGCGCCCAGAGTGTCCCCAGCGCCCGTACTCCTGGTGGTTCCTGCACAACCACAGGCTCCCTCCATGCGTCTTCACACTTCAGGCCTCATACCTGTAGCACCACCCCTTGCACAGCCATCCAACCCAGTCATGCCTCGCAAATCCTCAAAGCCATGTGGGGCATGCAAAGTACCTCAGTGTGGTGGGCAGCGTAAGAGGTACACACCCTCCAAGGACAAAGCCGAAGGAAGCAGCCAGAAAATCTTCACCTTCTGCCCGGCAACAAATAAATCAACCACTTCTGGTTTTGATGGTGTTGTCTATAACAGTTTTCAGCACTTTAAAAATGTGGTTGATGAGGAATTAAGGAAGAGGAAACTCTTATGATTGTTGTTATTTTAATAAAATATATTTTCTTGCATGATTACTTGAGAATAATGTTTCTTTTTTTTTTTTTTTTTTTTTAGATTGTGAGCAGAAAGACACAACTCTATGCAACCAAAGAATTTTAATGATGGCAGCATCATTAAAATTCTTTGTACACTTATTGGCTGCATACAGTTTTTGTATAAAATGCTGCTGCAACTTTTCACTTTCCAACAATAGACTAGGTAGAATGTCAGAAATGGGCTTATTTAACATTTTGGGGGTATTTAAAGTGGCTGTATCCAAATCTGCTACAGTATGTACCAAGCTAAAAAAAAATTAGTTTTAAGCCTCCTAATTACTACAATAACATAGGCCTAAAAACATAGGCATTGCAGTAATTATGTGAACAGGATAGAATATTAAAGTATCACATATCTACATGAACCCTCTCTGGCTTGTTCCTTATGAACAATAAGTTGTTTTTTTAGATATTGGATGCAAATTCGCACATAATGACGTCACACTTAATTTGGATGTGAATTTGAAAATTGTGATTTGTTGTCTCAGGGTAAGCAGTAATCTACAGAAGTTTCATGGTGATTAATTGACATTTTTTGCCCTGTTCAGCAGTAATGCATTGCCAGTGGAGTTGATATACTTATTTCTCTATATTGAATTCAGCAATACTGAAGAGACTTAACCCCCAGATGTTGTATTTACCATGAGTTTTATTCTCCATTCATTAATTATCATTAATACATAATTTGCAAAGACTCCACACACGTTTGAATGACCCCTGAAGCGCTTCTTCATCTTTGCCACAGCCTGGGATCGAACCCACGACCTTCTGCTCCACAGCTCCACAGCTTCACAGCTTCACAGCTTCGACACACATCTGAATGACCACTGAAGCACTTCTTCATCTTTGCCACAGCCAGGGATCGAACCCGCGACCTTCTGCTTCACAGCTCCACAGCTTGGACACTTCCATCCCCAGGATCACCCACACCCCAGGTTGACCATAGGGACTTGGGGGGGTCATGAGCCATTCCCAGGCGGTCTCCCATCCAAGTACTAACCAGGCCCGACCCTGCTTAGCTTCCGAGATCAGACGAGATCGGGCGCATCCAGGCTGGTATGGCCGTAAGCAGAAGCTGCTGCTTGAAATACCTCTTATATGGAGTTGAAGATAAGTCATAGAATATAAGTCATTGATTTGTTGGTTTTATTTGTTGGAGTTAAAGTGCCTTAACCATGTGCAAAACACTTTAGGACGTGAGCTGTCGCTGTTACCACGTTGAAATATGTGTGGGTAGATTAAGCGAGAGTGTTCTCTGCTGGTTGAAAAAGCTTACAGCACCTGGTATTCCCAGGCGGTCTCCTATCCAAGTACTAACCAGGCCCGACCCTGCTTAGCTTCCGAGATCAGACGAGATTGGGCGCATCCAGGCTGGTATGGCCGTAAGCAGAAGCTGCAGCTTGAAATACCTCTTATATGGAGTTGAAGATAAGTCATAGAATATAAGTCATAGATTTGTTGGTTTTATTTGTTGGGGTTAAAGTGCCTTAACCATGTGCAAAACACTTTAGGACGTGAGCTGTCGCTGTTACCACGTTGAAATATGTGTGGGTAGATAAAGCGAGAGCGCTCTCTGCTGGTTGAAAAAGCTTACAGCACCTGGTATTCCCAGGCGGTCTCCCTTCCAAGTACTAACCAGGCCCGACCCTGCTTAGCTTCCGAGATCAAACGAGATCGGGCACATCCAGGCTGGTATGGCCGTAAGCAGAAGCTGCTGCTTGAAATACCTCTTATATGGAGTTGAAGATAAGTCATAGAATATAAGTCATTGATTTGTTGGTTTTATTTGTTGGAGTTAAAGTGCCTTAACCATGTGCAAAACACTTTAGGACGTGAGCTGTCGCTGTTACCACGTTGAAATATGTGTGGGTAGATTAAGCGAGAGCGCTCTCTGCTGGTTGAAAAAGCTTACAGCACCTGGTATTCCCAGGCGGTCTCCCATCCAAGTACTAACCAGGCCCGACCCTGCTTAGCTTCCGAGATCAGACGAGATCGGGCGCATCCAGGCTGGTATGGCCGTAAGCTGAAGCTGCAGTTTGAAATACTTCTTATATGGAGTTGAAGATAAGTCATATAATACAAGTCATTTATTTGTTGGTGATAATAATTTAGAAGCGCTTATTTGTTGGAGTTAAAGTGCCTTAACCATGTGCAAAACACTTTAGGACGTTAGCTGTCGCTGTTATCACGTTGAAATATGTGTGGGTAGATTAAGCGAGAGCGTTCTCTGCTGGTTGAAAAAGCTTACAGCACCTGGTATTCCCAGGCGGGCTCCCATCCAAGTACTAACCAGGCACGACCCTGCTTAGCTTCCGAGATCAGACGAGATCGGGCGCATCCAGGCTGGTATGGCCGTAAGCAGAAGCTGCTGCTTGAAATACCTCTTATATGGAGTTGAAGATAAGTCATAGAATATAAGTCATTGATTTTTTGGTTTTATTTGTTGGAGTTAAAGTGCCTTAACCATGTGCAAAACACTTTAGGACGTGAGCTGTCGCTGTTACCACGTTGAAATATGTGTGGGTAGATTAAGCGAGAGCGCTCTCTGCTGGTTGAAAAAGCTTACAGCACCTGGTATTCCCAGGCGGTCTCCCATCCAAGTACTAACCAGGCCCGACCCTGATTAGCTTCCGAGATCAGACGAGATTGGGCGCATCCAGGCTGGTATGGCCGTAAGCAGAAGCTGCAGCTTGAAATACCTCTTATATGGAGTTGAAGATAAGTCATAGAATATAAGTCATAGATTTGTTGGTTTTATTTGTTGGAGTTAAAGTGCCTTAACCATGTGCAAAACACTTTAGGACGTGAGCTGTCGCTGTTACCACATTGAAGTATGTGTGGGTAGATTAAGCAAGAGCGTTCTCTGCTGGTTGAAAAAGCTTACAGCACCTGGTATTCCCAGGCGGTCTCCCATCCAAGTACTAACCAGGCCCTAACCTGCTTAGCTTCCGAGATCAGACGAGATCGGGCACATCCAGGCTGGTATGGCCTTAAGCAGAAGCTGCTGCTTGAAATACCTCTTATATGGAGTTGAAGATAAGTCATAGAATATAAGTCATTGATTTGTTGGTTTTATTTGTTGGAGTTAAAGTGCCTTAGCCATGTGCAAAACACTTTAGGACGTGAGCTGTCGCTGTTACCACGTTGAAATATGTGTGGGTAGATTAAGCGTGAGCGCTCTCTGCTGGTTGAAAAAGCTTACAGCACCTGGTATTCCCAGGCGGTCTCCCATCCAAGTACTAACCAGGCCCGACCCTGCTTAGCTTCCGAGATCAGACGAGATCGGGCACCACCAGGCTGGTATGGCCGTAAGCAGAAGCTGCAGCTTGAAATACCTCTTATATGGAGTTGAAGATAAGTCATAGAATATAAGTCATTGATTTGTTGGTTTTATTTGTTGGAGTTAAAGTGCCTTAACCGTGTGCAAAACACTTTAGGACGTGAGCTGTCGTTGTTACCACGTTGAAATTTGTGTGGGCAGATTAAGCGAGAGCGCTCTCTGCTGGTTGAAAAAGCTTACAGCACCTGGTATTCCCAGGCGGTCTCCCATCCAAGTACTAACCAGGCCCGACCCTGCTTAGCTTCCGAGATCAGACGAGATCGGGCGCATCCAGGCTGGTATGGCCGTAAGCAGAAGCTGCAGCTTGAAATACTTCTTATATGGAGTTGAAGATAAGTCATAGAATATATGTCATTGATTTGTTGGTGATAATAATTTAGAAGTGCTTATTTGTTGGAGTTAAGGTGCCTTAACTATGTGCAAAACACTTTAGGACGTGAGCTGTCGCTGTTACCACGTTGAAATATGTGTGGGTAGATTAAGCGAGAGCGTTCTCTGCTGGTTGAAAAAGCTTACAGCACCTGGTATTCCCAGGCGGTCTCCCATCCAAGTACTAACCAGGCCCGACCCTGCTTAGCTTCCGAGATCAGACGAGATTGGGCGCATCCAGGCTGGTATGGCCGTAAGCAGAAGCTGCAGCTTGAAATACCTCTTATATGGAGTTGAAGATAAGTCATAGAATATAAGTCATTGATTTGTTGGTTTTATTTGTTGGAGTTAAAGTGCCTTAACCATGTCCAAAACACTTTAGGACGTGAGCTGTCGCTGTTACCACGTTGAAATATGTGTGGGTAGATTAAGCGAGAGCGTTCTCTGCTGGTTGAAAAAGCTTACAGCACCTGGTATTCCCAGGCGGTCTCCCATCCAAGTACTAACCAGGCCCCACCCTGCTTAGCTTCCGAGATCAAACGAGATCGGGCGCATCCAGGCTGGTATGGCCGTAAGCAGAAGCTGCAGCTTGAAATACCTCTTATATGGAGTTGAAGATAAGTCATAGAATATAAGTCATTGATTTGTTGGTTTTATTTGTTGGAGTTAAAGTGCCTTAACCATGTGCAAAACACTTTAGGACGTGAGCTGTCGCTGTTACCACGTTGAAATATGTGTGGGTAGATTAAGCGAGAGCGCTCTCTGCTGGTTGAAAAAGCTTACAGCACCTGGTATTCCCAGGTGGTCTCCCATCCAAGTACTAACCAGGCCCGACCCTGCTTAGCTTCCGAGATCAGACGAGATCAGGCGCATCCAGGCTGGTATATTTTTGTTTACAGTATCCATTTCCAACACATTTTCCTCTCTCTGTGACATTTACACTCAGGTCCTTTTTTCAAAAGAAAAGAAAAACAACATCAGCACTCGAATTACAAAAACAAACCTGATTTCACATAGTGGCATTTCAAAACCCAGCATCATTCGTTCAGCCATCCCACAGGGTGAAAAATCATTCCAACTATATGATCACTGTGCACAATTTTCAAAAGATGAAGTAACCAATTTTTTTTTTTTTTTTTTTTTTTTTAAACACACAATTTCCCAACTACACAGTCCAAAAAGAGCTACCAATTCCACACAATCCTCTTTTCTTTATCAAGGGATAGGAGATTGGCATCCTTCACATACAGTCGTTCAAAATGGTCTACCCCATGTATCAACCTGTATCGAATCTGTTTCTTTACTATGTTTTGAAAAATCGGCCATATTGCAATAACCCTTCGTTCGTAATGTGCCTTATTTCTTCGTGCCCTTATTGCCCATCGTGCATGGCTCAACATAAATCTGCACAGCATTTCGTTTCTAATTTTACTGTATTGCCAGTTTCCAAATAAAAGAAAAAACTCCCATGAATCCCTTCCGTCCCACACCATTCCCAATTTTTCTATTAGACATTTCTTCAATAACCCAAAAAAGCCAGATAACTCAGGACAAATATCAAACATATGCATCAGCGTTTCCGGCAATAAGCCACAAACATCACAATCTCTGTCTACAGCTTTATCCAGTTGATGTAAAACCACATTAGTAAACATTTTATTGTGTCTTATTTTGAAATCATTGTCCTCAGCCTCGATGCTGTTACCCTGTACTTTCCATTTCTCCCATATTTTCCACCCCTCTTTCTGTGGAAAGACCTTGCTCCAATACGACAAGGAGGCCGGTGATTTCGTGACGTTCACTAAAAAACGCTCGTAGATTTCCTTGCAGGAGATCAGACTGATGCTCTTGTTTTCCCCCTCTCGCTTAATTCCCAGCTCTGGGAGTTTGCTTGTCCTATCTCTAGCTGTACCTGTTTCTATCAGCCTTCTCCATTGTTGTGGGATACTTCTCTGAATAGTCTTATAATAATTCTCTATGACCGTGTATGTTGAATTATAATCAACTTCCCTTATACTATCCACCACGGCCTGCGTCGGCAAAAAACCGGGCACAAATTCATACATTATATCTTTCAGCTGTACTAGTCCAGCTCTTATCATTTTGTTATTATACAACATTTTATTTTCTTTCTTTATATATTTATTTAAAAATATCGGCAGTTCTCTTATTAGGCTTATAGAATTCGCCTCATATTCTATATGCTCCAGGAAGCCAGCTTGTGCTTCGAGGACCTCCCTATAAAATAATGGGACTCCCGCTGTCATCGGCCTCTTCGGTTTCATAAGCAGGACAAAATCTCGTATTCCGAGCACTCGATTTAAAAAAAAACGCATAAGACCCTTCCAGCCGTAAGCCGTGTCATCGTACAGATATTTTCTGACCAATTTAATCCTGAAAGCATTTTTCTTACTTTCTATGTCTAGTAATTTTAGCCCTCCCTCTTCATATTTCCCTATTAATGTTTTTCTTGCGATTTTCCCCACCGTTGTCCCCCACAAGAAAACTGTCATAATCTCATTTAGTTTGTTTAGTGCCCATAAGGGTAGATCTATCACCGTGAGTGCATAATATATTTTAGACATTACCAAGCTATTTAATACCACCACCTTCCCATTGAGTTTCAGGTTCCTCATTCGCCAATAGCACAAAATTGCTTCTATCCTTTTAATTATACTAGTCCATGTCATGTCCCTGGCCGTTTCACTGTTTACCCCAATGTATGTACCCAATATTTTGATATGTTCTGCTTGTAATTGTACCGGTAATTCATTTTGCGGCGGTCCCTTCATATTGATGAACATGATTTCTGATTTATCTGGATTTATTTTAGCTCCTGAGGCTCTACCATATCGTTCTACCAAGTTTATTATTCTATGTACACTATTTATGTCTTTAATCAGTAACGTGGTATCATCAGCAAACTGTTGTATGGTGCACATCTCCCCTCCAGGTAATTCTATACCTTTTATTTCTGAATCTTTTTTAATAAGGACACCCAGTGTTTCCACGATTATTGTATACAAAATTGAGGACAGTGGACATCCCTGTCTCACCGACCTTCGAAGCGGAAAAGGATCGGTAACCACCCCGTTACACTTCACACACCCAGTGGCGTTGGCGTACATTAACCTAATCCACCCGAGAAAACGCGCTCCAAATCCCACCCTCTCCAAAACTTTGAACATAAATTTGTGTTCGACTCTATCAAAAGCTTTGTTGAAGTCCAGTGAGACCAGAATGCCCTCTTTGCTGGTAGTTTTCAAAAATTCTACTGTGTCTCTGACAGTATTCAAAATATCTGAAACTTCCCTTCCCGGCACACTATAAGCTTGAGAGGGCTCTACGATAGTGTGCACGACCTGTTTTATTCTGTTTGCTAGTACTTTCATCAATATTTTGTAATCCGTGTTTAGTAGTGTTATAGGCCTATAATTGGCTAGATTTCGTTTATCCCCTTTCTTATATATGATCGTTATGATCCCTCTTGCCATAGATGCCGGCACGGATTGTGTTAATTCTATTGTTCTGTATGAATTTAACAATATTGGTTTCAATATATCACTAAATTGTCTATAAAGATTCGCTGTTAGTCCATCACTACCTGGACTTTTATTTAGTACTAATTGTTTTATTGCCAAATCAATATCCTCTTCCTTCATCTCCTGGTCGCACATGAGTGTGTCTTCTTCAGCTAACTTCATCTCACATTTTGCCAGGATCTCCTCTGTTATCCCATCATCTGTCCCCTCTGTTTCAAAAAGATGGGTATAATAATTCTGGACTGTCTCTAAGATCTCTACAAAGTCAGCTGTTGTCTCTCCCTTTTCATTCATCACTTCCGCTATGTAGCATTTGTTTTGCCTTCTTTTTTCCAGGTTCAGGAAGAAGCCGGTATTTTTTTCTCCTTCCACCGCATACTGCGCTTTGCTCCTTAATATAGCCCCTTCGCATTTCAACCTCTCCAACTCTTTTAACTCGGTATGCAATCTTATTAACTTATTCCCCTCCGAGCCTTTCTGTCTCTCAACCTTTTCGATTTCTGCTCTTAGCATTCTTTCTTTCTTCTGTTGTCTCGCCCGAAACCTTTTCGCATATTGTATGGATTTCCCTTTTATTTTTGTCTTCAAGTCCTCCCAGCCTTGTATTATATTCTTTTCAAAACCCGGTTGTGAGCTTACGCTCAAAATTAGTTGCCTAATGGCTCTATTATAATTCACATCGTACAAGAGATGTGCATTTAAGTGCCATGTCCCCCCTCCCCTTTTCTCTTCCTGTTCCCCCATTTCTAATGATAGTATGGCGTGATCGCTTAAGTGTATCCAGTTATAATTCACATTATTAAATAATCGTATATGCGATGTCTTCGTTAAGCACAAATCAATTCTGGTTCGTTTTAGAACCCCTTGAACCACTTGCGCCCTTGAATATTGCCTCTTATCAGGATTTTTCACTCTCCATACGTCGCACCAGTTGTTAACCATCATAAAGTCATTTAGAACCTTTCTTGAGGCATCTTGTCTCCATACACAACTTTCGTTTATATCCAGGTGACACAATTTCACATTAAAATCTCCTATTATAACATCACACTTTTCGGCTATTTTATAAAATTTCCTAAAGAAGGCTGTGCGATCGCCTTCTGTATTCGGTGCATAGACATTTAAAATATTATAATTCACATCCTGAGCTACACAATCTATATTAATCCATCTTCCTTCTCCATCTTTAGCCCTCATCGTGGCCTTAATTCCACTGTCCCTTTTACACAAAATCGCCACTCCCCTTGCAATGTTAGTTCCATGGCTAGAGAAGCATTCCCCATCCCACAGCTTTATCATGTCTCGCTCCGTTACTGCATCCCAATGAGTTTCTTGTAAGCATATTACATCCGCCTTACTTAATCTTATCATGCTTTCGAACTTCGTCTTGTCTCTCAGCCCGTTTGCATTAATGGATGCCACTGTTATTGGCATTAAGACCATGATAAGGAGGAGAAACGGACCATCACCGCTGGATATTAGAAGTTTCCTCATTGTGCATACGTTTCTTCTGTGCTCGCCCTTTTCTCGTACCTGATCTTTTCCTCGATATCCCCCTCGCTCCGTTTCCGGTCTCCACGTCCTCCGTCTCAGCAGGATTCTCACCACCCCGCCTGGTGACTCTCTGCTGCGCACAAGGCAGCGACCCCCCGCTGCTTTGTCCTTCACCCCAATCTTGTCCGCCTCGTTCCTCCTCATCTCCACTGCTCCCCTCCTTTGCATCCTCTGCGACATCTCCTCCCTCGTCACTCCCTGCTTCCTCCATCGATTCCTCCACCGCTTCCTCCTCCATGTCCCCCACCAGGCTCTCAACCTCTCCTTCTCCGTCTTCCTCCTCCTCCTCTTCCTCCGCCGCCTCCTTCTTTTCTGCCTCGCTCTCCTCCACCAACTCCTCCGTCTCCTCCTTCTCCTCCTTCTCCTCCTGCTCTCCGCCGGTTCTCTCAGTCATACGTGCACATTCTCTTGCATAGTGTCCTTGTTTGTTACATTTGTAGCACAGGAACTCAGGACATTCCCGCAGAATGTGCCCCTGCTGTAGGCATAGTCTGCACACCCTCATTTGGTTGTTATGGATGATCCTGAAATACTCCGGACCCTCGAGCGTATCAAATTTTGTGCTGTACGGCAGAGCTGCCACTGACTCTGGGAACCTGACTTTCAGGAACCTGGTGCCGTCGAATATGTCCGTGCCGGGCCATTTTCTCTTCTTGATTGGTGAGACCGGCTCTACTCCCCAATGTGCCAGCTTTGTGAAAATCTGCTCATCAGTGATATAAATAGGAAGACTTAAAAATGAGACCACCCTCGTGTCCTTCATTATTTCAGAGGCGATCACTCGCGAATCTCTTATCTTGAAACCGTCTAACAGTCTGTTTTTCCCGTGCGGGTTGCCCATTGTTAGTTCCCACTTTCTGTCCGCCTTTACTCGGCAGCCAACGACACGACCGCATGTAACACTCACAGCTTTCAAGAGTTCCATGAGGGAGATGGCATCATCTCCCTCTATCTCCACATTTACTACAAGTTTTTTCTGGTCCTCCGCTTGATCCCAACATTCTTTTGCAACTCTTGGCTCTGCCACCCTCGCTGCCGTCTCCTCC